>NW_012101545.1:216890-230768 GCF_000951045.1 Mandrillus leucophaeus | reverse complement strand
ACTTTAAAAACTGAAAATGTTTAAGACAAAATGAAATAAAATGTCTGAGACATTCTAGTTGCATAAATCTTATCAAAACTAAAAGCAAAAAAGACTACTTTATGTCATGATTTCTTTCATTTTTATCACAACTTTTATCACAGTTTCATCACTGACTTTTGTCAGAAGTCACCAGCATTTGTACACTACTATTTGCTCAGTTTCCAATGTAGCATCTTTCCCTTTAAGATGTATTACCACATATTCTTGTGATCTCACCTTCTCCACCAATCTTGGAAACCAAAAGGTACTTTCTTCTTGATTATTACTGGTCAGAATATGGAATGCATATATTTACCTTTCAACTCTCGGTTCCATAGAAAAAAAGAGCCAAGAATATCTCTACTTCTTCAACAATAATAGGCTTATCTTTCAAGTTTTCAAGGGCAATGAATATTCTGAGATATATATATATATATATAGATTTATCATAGAAAGCAGAAACTTGTATTTTCATAAATTGCAGTTCTCCTAAAGAATGTTTATGAACATTATGTATATTAATATTCACAAAGAAATATATTTAAGTGGTCTACCAAAATCACATCTAAATTTCCGTAGGAGAGATTAATTTGTACTCTAAAGTACAGGTATTATGAGATATTAATACTGGCAAGTAAGAACTGTGATTCTATACTAATGTAATTCCTTAAGTAAGTCTATGTGTGTTATATTACATTTCTGTATAACTACTGAATAACTATATTAACCCGACAAAGTCAAATTACTGGACACAACCTTGTGACTGGAAACAATGTTCAAAACTATGCATCTTTAATGAAAAAGATGGGGTCATTCTAGAAATATTTTTTCACTTCCCATTTCAGAAAAGCATTGCTCAAATATCTTACCCTAAGCATGTCACCTAACCTCTAGTGCTATCTTTAAGATAATGGTAATACTTGCCTTTCATAGAAACTAGTGGTGGGAAAAACGAAAGAGAGCGAAAGAAAAATTTTATGTAGAAACCTTTGAAAACCATAAGGTATTTTTATAAATGCATCTGATGTTTACTATAATTTTACCTGTTTTCCCAGCTGTCGAGCACAGATTGGACAAGGTTCTGGATTAATACCTCCCGATGTTTTGTCTTGAGACTATCCAAAAAAGAATTAAAAAATATATTAGTTACATTTTTACATATAAAACCTGATTCATGTTTTGTAACTCATTTATGGAAATGAATACTGGCAATTATAATTTACATAATCTAACAATGTAGATGACCCATCAATATATTACCTAACATTATTATTCCTGAGACTTACTTACAAATATCATTTATTCAAGGAGTGGAAAAAAAAAGAAAACAATTTTAATCATAAAGATTGAATATTCCTAATCCAAAATCTGAAATCTGATGCTCCAAAATCCGAACTATTTGAGTGCTGACATGACAATCAAGGTAAACGCTCATCGGAGCATTTCAGGTAACAGATTTTCAGATAAGGCATCTAAACAAATTGAATCAATGAATTATTCTTTTCCTCTGTTAATTATTGATTTTTATAAGTAAATCAATAATGTATGTATATATTTTACAGTTCTATAACATCCATTTGTTCTTACCATATAGATTCCGATTCGTTTTACTATGTTGTCCAGTTTTCCTTTTTACATATAATAAATCACCTACAAATTTAGTGACTTAAAACAAACATGTTTCCCATGATACTACAGGTGATTTGGGGATGGGCTGAGTTGGCTGGGGTTGGATGGTCTATGAAGGCCTCATGCTCATGTTTGGCAGTTGGTAGGCTATCTGTTCTGCAGGGAGGGCTGAGCTGAGGGTTCTGCTGCTCAAGAAGGTAAACTAGGCTTTTTCAGATAGTCTCACAGAGTTCCAAAGGGCAACAAGAATGGGAGGGTCATTGCTGTAGCACTTTGTAAATAATCTACCATAATTCACAATAGCTCTTCTTTTCCAATATGTCAATAAAGAGTTGACATGTATATAAACGGTGAGATTATAAATATTTTAGGCCTTGTGGGCCATATGATCTGTGTTGTAACTACTCAATTCTGCTACTATGGCATGAATACAGCCACAGACAACAGATAAATGAATGAGTGTGGCTATATTCCAATAAAACTTTACTTACGAAAAAAGGTAGTGGGATGAATTTTTCCCATGCATGATAATTTGCAGATCCTTAAGTTAAACAAGTTATAAATTTTCCTCTAAGCACTATCACATATTTTTACTTTCACCCAGTTCAGAGCATTCTCTAACCTCCATTTCGACTTCTTCTTTGACCCATGGGTTATTCGGAAGTATCCTCTCAATTTCTAAACTTTTAGGGATTTATCTAGTTGCCTTTCCATTACTGATTTCTGGTTTACATTCCTCTTCAGTCAGAAAACATGCTCTCACATACTTTTAAGAGCTGCTTTTTGAATTAGCATAAGGTCTATTTTGATAAATGTTCCATGTACACCTAAAAAATATGCATTCTGAAGTTGTTGGGTGTAGTGGTCTGTGTCAATTGGGTCATATTTGTTCATTAGTGTTCAAATGATCAATAGCCTTATGGACTTTTTTGTCCATTCCTCTGGAGGAATCTTATAATAGTTTACCTCTGCTTACCTCCTTCCTTTGTGCTACTGACATATATTTTAGTTCTATATATGTTGCATAACCCATAAGACAGCACTGTTGCTTTTAAATAGTCAATATCCTTACATATTTATTCACGTATTTAAGCTCTTGCTCTTCATTCCTTACTGTAATTGCATCCTTCAATCTGAAACAATTTTCCTTCAATCCAAAGAAGCTCCTTTAATACTTATTGTGATGTGGGTTTATTGGAGATGACTTCCTCCAGTTTATGTTTGTCTGAAAATATCTTCATTTCACTTTTTTTAAAAAAGGAAATTTTCATTAAGTATAGAACTTTAGCTTGGCTGTTTTTTTTCTTTTAGCAGTTTGAAGATGTTCCAATGTCAACTGGTTAAACTATGGAAACACTGAAACATCTCTAAAGGTGAAAAGAAAAACATCTCTATGTAGTCACCAGTTTTATTAGTGCTCCTTTGTAAGTATTAAGTGTTTTATCTCTCAACTTTTTTTATTTCTATTTTTCATTATTTTTGGTTTCCAGCAGTTTGACTATGATGGACCTAGGCAGTATTTTGTTTTTTTCTTTACTTATTCTGCTTAGTGTTTCTTAACTTCTTGAATCTTTAAGTCATTTGTCATACTTTTATCAGTTTTAGAAAATTCTCAGCCATTATCTCTTCAAGCTCCTGTCCTATTCTCTTCCTCTTGAACTTCAATTATAAGTATGCTAGATCTATGAAATTACAAGTATGCTAGATCAAACAACTGTGTCTCAAATCTTTTGCCCTATTTTGCTCTTTTTCTATCTATGCCACTTCAAATTGGGTATTTTCTATTGTGCTGTACCTGAATTCATGAATCCTGTTTTTTTCTGTATCTGGTTTCCATTCAATGAGTTTTTGATTTCAGATACTGTATTTTTGCAGTTCTACAATGTCCATTTAATCCTACCGTGTAGATTCCAGTTCATTTTATCTATGTTGTCCAGTTTTCCTTTTCCTTTCTTTCACATACAGGTTGAGCATTCAAATCCAAAAATCTGTAATCTAGAACACTCTAAAATCATAAACTTTTTGAGTGCTGATGCAATACTCAAAGGAAATGCTCACTGGAGCATTTCAAGTTTTGGATTTGAGATGTTCAACTTACATAAAATTGTTGATAGATATTGTTAAAGTGCTTTTAGGAAAAGCTTATATAAATTTATATTTCCATTGGTAATGCATAAAATGCATCCATTCTCTGCCCTTTTTCACCACTGGGGTGTGTAATCATTTAAAATATCTGTGCCTACTTGTTGGCAGAAAATAGCACCGGTGTAATTTGATTTTTCCATCGTCATAGATTAAATGCTTTTTCTTTTATTAATAGCCAAATGGATTTTCTTAGGTAGATTATTTATATCCTTAAAATTTTAAAATTTAAAAAATATTTTAACATGTAAACAATGACGTACAAGATAACTGTCTTTTTATTTTGACTATCATATTTAAAGTATAGAAATCTTACATTTAAAAAACTTACGCCCAGGAATGTTGAGACACTTTCCTAAGTGTTATCTTTTTTTTTTTTTTTTCTTGAGATGGAGTCTCGCTCTGTTCCCTAGGCTGGAGTGCAATGGCGTGATCTCAACTCACTGCAACCTCTGCTTCCCAGGTTCAAGTGATTCTCCTGCCTCAGCCTCCCGAGTAGCTGGGATTACAGGCATGTGCTACCATGCCGGCTAATTTTTTGTATCTTTAGTAGAGATGGGGTTTCACCATGTTGGTCAGCATGGTCTCAAACTCCTTGGCCTCCCAAAGTGCTGAGCCACCACGCCCAGCCTAAGTGTTATCTTCTTAATGTTAGCAATTTGCATGAAACTTTTAAATGTTTTTCTTCTTTTTACCTTTCAGAACAAGTGTTGGTAATCATAACAGTAATAATGATCTTAATAATATTAATAGCAGCAAAAACCTAGAAAGTGCTTAACAGAGCAGAAACTACTCTGGCATTTTATATACATTAATTCACATAATCCTCAAGACAGCCCTATACTATAAAGTAGTGTTGATATCATTCTCATTTTACTGATGATGCGAGGAAAGGTGAATAACTTAAATAAAGTCACATATCTAGAAAATAGTGGAGTCATGATTCAAAACTCGGCTGTCCAGATCCAAAGTCTATCTTCTTAGTCGCCATGCTAAATCTATAATGAATGTCTAACTTTTAATTTTGTCTGAGATTTACTGATTCACTTAAATATATGTTATGCCAGTTTCCAGAAGAATTCAAATCTATGGCTTGTCCTCACTTGCCCTATCCAAATATTTACTACTATATCTTGCCCCTAGAAGGTTCTCTGTCAACTAGCAAAATATGAATGCCTGCAATAAAATGAAATTATATTTAATCAATGACCCACCAATTCATCAGTGTCCAATATAATACTTAGATCACAACTCAGAACATGTGTTTTGAATTACACTTAATATTTGAAGTCTACCTTTATTACCATGTACTCTGATTTAGTAGCTTTCCAAACACACTTCACAGTTTCAAATAACAAATTACAAAAATATTTTTGTATTTACAAATGAATGCATGTGTATAAATTGTATTATGCCATTTTCACCAAGAGATATGTTGTAATACTTTTACTATTCAAGGCTTTGAACTACAGTCCATTTACATTGTTCTCTACTATACAGTGCATGCCTTCTATATCATCTGCATAATATAATTTCTATAGATACAATATTCTTCTGTGATCTCTGTAGCTATTGTAGAGACATAGTTAGTGTTTGGACTCATATAACACAAAATATTAATTTAAAAAATTTGCACCATTATGAAAGGAGTCACTAAAATCGTTTATGATAATACAGCATAGGAAAAAGTAGCATGTCTTAAAAACAATACCTTCTCCAAATTAGTTAGGTAAAGAAGCTGCCCAAGTTTTTTCTGAAGCTGTGATGTAGCAACAGCTTTATCATTTAGTAGTTTTATTCGGTTTTGTTCTACCTAAAGAAAATAAAAATAAAAACTTCTTTATTCTTTCAGAAAGACAGTTAAATTATATTAAATATGAACAATTCTCCAGTAACACAAATGTTCTGTTTTTAAAAAAAACCCATTTACATTCTAAAACACAAGTTTTCAAAATGGATACTAGATAATATACTTCAAATGACTTCTCTTTTTTTGCTTCATGAAAGGTACAATTCAGTGCAGAGTTCTTTCAAATAGGAAATGTCCCTGTGTACCTGAAGTTAGATAAAAAATAAACTCAAATTCTATTATGTACCATTTTTTTTCAGTAATACATCCATGGAATAAAGAAAAGTTACATGATTTGTTGCTCTGGCCTCAGTGATTTCATGAAATCCAGGAAAGAATTTCTCTGCCCTTCTTTCCTCTGTCCCCCTGGTAGAATACAGCAGACAGAGAAGGAACACTCAAACAAGAATGTATTTTCTCAGAAAAACTTATTCAGAATTCACATTTGAGATAGTATATAATGAATATATCTAAATTTTTCCAAATTACAGTCTCCAAGCTGTACAGAAAGACTTAAAGCACTAAACAAATAAGGAATAATGAATTATAAAGGAAATAATATCTTTTAATGGAGAATAAAAAAGATAGGTGGAGTACTGTTTTTAAACCTGAGTTACAACGACAAATTTATTAGAAGGTAAAGTTGTTAATATTAGTTCATCATTAGCAAAAGAAACACTGCAAAAGAAAAGGTTTCAGTTGTTTTTAAGGAAGATTTTTCTAGTTCTGATAAAACTAAGGTAACAGAAAATGTCTAAAAAGTGACTGAGAATATCCATTGGTCTTAATAGCACATATAAGGTTTTAAATTCAAAAACAGATGAACGTGCAACCTGGAGAGAAACAAGATGCACCAAAATGCTAAGCATGTAATAGATACGAAATTGCTCATCTTCGACCATTTTTGATCTACAAAGACAATTTTCTATGGGTCAAATTAAAAATGGAGATTAAATACACACTTATAGTAGAGCTCAGTGCCCTGATTCTGCCTCTTCTATGGGTCTCTGATATCTGTGACATCTGCTTGCTGTTCCCTTTTCTGTGATTTACTTGCCAATTACCTCGTGTGGTTCAATGATATGAAGAACAGGCGGATTAGGCTTTGGCTCCCTAGGATCACGCACTCTTAGTCGTTCTGTAGCCATTGCAAGTTCATCAACAGCAGACACACGATTCCTCAGAGCCATCCAATATTCATGAAGCAACTGAACAGAAAAGACAAACACAGTGGTAAAGCATGTAATTAAAACTGGTTAAAACCACCAAGATGTGCCTTAAGCAAATATCTTCAATGAGATCTCACATTTTTTTGCTATGTGTCTAAAACAAGTAGTTCCTGGGGTCATTTTTAGAATGAAATGTGAATGAAAAAATCTCTATAGGACACTGCCTCTTTAGATTCTCAGGAACAGAATACAAAGATTTCTTGGTAGGACCAAAAATCTTTATAAAGTCCAATTGTAGGCTGCCAGAATCTCTTCTCTGTTTTATTTTTAAAAAATGTTTTTATTATAACATATTTCACATATTCAACTATGTATAAATGGCATGAAGAATACCAAAATATACAATCAAGTACCCACCATCTAATTTAAGAAAGAATAATATGAATTCCTTAGAAAGGCTCTGCGTGTTCTTTCTCAACTGTATCACTCTTTCCTCACATATCCCTCCTTCAATACCTAACCATGGAGCAACCACTATTCTGAATTGTACTTATTCTGCTACACTTTTCACTGCACTTACACTATATGAAACGTATTCTTAATAATTCAGTTATATATGTTTCTGAAATTCACAGAAATGGTATCAATCAGTATGCATTTTTTGACAGGCTCTCTACACTGACTTTACATTTTCAGGTAGATCTGGTGGATATGCATAGCAGGACCTCATTCAAGTTGCTCTTCTGTGAAAAGGTCTGCAAAGTTATGTACAAAAAAAATGTACCAAGACCTGGGAGAATTGCACAATAAGCTCTCTTCTGGATAAAGGGCATGTGGCCAAACTGAGTCGAAAGGAGGAATACAAGGGAAACTGCACATCATACATAACACTTCTTCCAAAGCTTACTGTAATTAACTGTGTTAATCTGCTTTGTATTCACAAGAGTAATGTGTGAGAAAAAAATTATTATAAACCAATGATTTCGATGCTATAAAAGTATTCCCCAATTTATGACATATGAACTGATAGTACAAATAACTACCTTTCTGCATAAAAATTTTTATCCTACTTTAAAAAAGCAAGATTTTAAAAAAAAGAAATTGAATAAAAATATGTCATTATAAATAAAACACTTCTTTCCTTCCTTTACCTATCTCACCTGCAAAGCAGTACAATGGATAACTAATCCAAATAAAACAATAATTGAAAATTAATGAATATGAAATCTCAAGTACAGAGTTTTAATATGATGGAATCATTAAAGTACAAATATGAAAGGGCATATTGGTCTTTATTCATTGGAATGGTTTCCAGACTTATAGGATGAGAAGTATTTACTATGTTCCCCAGTCTTTAAGGTAGTTGGTACTTGCTTCTTATTCACAGAACGAAAACAAAGCTCTAATTTCATACAATAGCAGTGGAAGATCAAGCTAATAATAGAATGAAAACACTTTCATGGCTAAACAAAAAGTTTCATATAAGTTCCAGTTTAATAATGATTTTCTTATAGTAATTTAATAAATAGAATGTCTTTATTTGAGTATTATGGTATTTGCTATCCTTTATTACAACAATCACATTTTAGGCAAAGAGAAATTATGCCACCCCAATCCGAAAAGAAGATTTTAAAAAACTAGAGAGAGAGAAAAAGTAGCAGTCAAAATTGATGTAAAAAAGAAGGAATTTTTAATTTTGGAAGGAAGTTTTAAAATACTATACCTTATATTCCTTCTTCCATGCTTCAAAGAGATCCATTGAAGTGCTTCCTTCATCAACGAATTCAACATCAAACCTATGTGATTTTGCAAATGATAGTATTGCTTTCATAGATCGCTCTGTCTCACTTATTGCCCAGAGACCCCGGGTGGTGGTAGGTGCTCGATCATCCACGAGTCCTTCTTCATCTTCTATCATCTCCTCAAATATTGCGGTCTGGCCTTTGACTCTGAAAACATAACAGAACAAAACAACAGTAACTGCTATCAGTGAGTGAAAAGCACTGTAAATGAGTGATATTGCAAAGCAAATACAGAAGCAGGGTCAGTAACTTCAACAACAACTTTCTTTTTTTTTATTTTTTATTTATTTTTATTATTATTATACTTTAAGTTCTAGGGTACATGTGCATAACGTGCAGGTTTGTTACATATGTATACTTGTGCCATGTTGGTGTGCTGCACCCATCAACTTGTCAGCACCCATCAACTCGTCATTTACATCAGGTATAACTCCTAATGCAATCCCTCCCCCTGCCCCCATCCCCATGATAGGCCCAGGTGTGTGATGTTCCCCTTCCCGAGTCCAAGTGATCTCATTGTTCAGTTCCCACCTATGAGTGAGAACATGCGGTGTTTGGTTTTCTGTTTTTGTGATAGTTTGCTAAGAATGATGGTTTCCAGCTGCATCCATGTCCCTACAAAGGACACAAACTCATCCTTTTTTATGGCTGCATAGTATTCCATGGTGTATATGTGCCACATTTTCTTCATCCAGTCTGTCACTGATGGACATTTGGGTTGATTCCAAGTCTTTGCTATTGTGAATAGTGCCGCAATAAACATACGTGTGCATGTGTCTTTATAGCAGCATGATTTATAATCCTTTGGGTATATACCCAGTAATGGGATGGCTGGGTCATATGGTACATCTAGTTCTAGATCCTTGAGGAATCACCATACTGTTTTCCATAAAATGTAAGTTCTAAAAGAACATGTTTGGAAGTCTTTGGAAAAAACAAAGCAACCCTGGAAAAGCTGAAAACATCATAAATTTGGCCAGTTTTTTTTTTTTTATTCTATCATGTAGACTGTAGTAAACAAAAAGACTACTGATTCATTTGCCATAACACAACACAAAAATCTTGTTTTCTTCCTTCACATGCAGAAGTGAACGCTTGGCAAGGAAACATGTGGGGAAAATTTCTATTCTAGAGAATTTATATCTGTTGGAGATGAATGAACAGAATTTGGATAGAAACATGAGGAAATGTATTATTTACTTCAGTAATAACGGAAACAGATTTGACCTAAAACAGAATAGTAACATAACTGGATGAAAGTGGACACATTTATTATTCTAACAGGCTTCCCTCTGAGAATCCAGGTGTTTGTGACAATGTTTACTTATGGTTTTATTAAAGTAATAACATATTTGATTGTGTCATTCTTTATTCTTGAAGAAGTTATGCCAGACACTATAAGTTCTACCTCGAATAGCAGTAAAATGCTAGTAAAATCTGTATAATTCAAATCCATTGGACTCTAGAGTCTGGGATTTTACCACTCCCCAAAACTGCACCTCAATTAATTATATATTACTACACTAAGAACATTTAGGGGGTAACTTCTGGATAGGTAAAATTGGGCATATTAAACAATCAAAATGCCAAAGGTGTACTCATCAATTTAATTAAAGAAACAATATAATAAAGGTTACTGTGGGGGAAAATATAGTCATATCATATACTGAGTCTTGAAAAATGTTTCATTTTCTTGACAGGTAATAATCAAATAGAGAACTTACGTGTTGGAAAACAGCTTTGATTCATACTCTGTGAACAATTCATCAGCTTTACAAAAGACACAGCTGAAAAAAAAGATTAACAGAGAAACATTCACAAACATAACCAGCAATCTGATAATTTTAAGGAGAAGCTTAATATTTTAATTTCATTTCTCTTTCTACTAGATACGCCATTTTAGAAAAAAGAAATCACATGGTTTTTCATACTTTGTCCTTGAGACTTAATTTTTTTTTAAATTAGATTGATACATCTCTCTTTCTACTTCCGTCTCAATTAAAACGAAAAAACCTTTACTATATGAGTCAATTGTTTCTTCTCTAAGAAATCTAACTTAAAGAAATAGTACCATTTCACTGTATGATTTCTTCCATTACCTACCAGTTGAGAGGAAGTCTGGCTGGTCGGAGGTGGCAGACTGTTGCAGACTCAATAACATTACGAGATGGAGGTCCCTCCAGGTTTTTTACAGCCTCTCTTACTAGCTTCTGGCATTTATTTAGCTCTTCCATTTGTGTTGTAAGTAAGAACTGAAGACCTCTGCAATCACGGAACCTGATTCCCACACCAGCACCACACACAACACAAAGAAAAGAATAATAGGTCAATTTCCTCAAATTCAGAAAACAGTTGCCAAACAAAGTGTTAAAGAAACTGTTTGCTGTTTGTTTGGTTTTTTTTTTAACCAGCAACATTTGACTGAGTTTTCCTTCAGTGTATTCAAAGTATAATATTGGGCTGTCTACTGTAAAAGACACCAAAAAAATTTGATAGTCCTGTGATCAGGAACTGAAAAAGAGCAGGAAAAATGTATGTCTCTGTCTCAGATATCTCTGAAAGTGTACGACTGCCACATTCTTCCGTTTTAAGCCTGACTACAGATAGCCCTCCTGACATCCTTGCTCTGTATCAGGTGCCTGCAGGATGAAACATAAAAGCAGAAAATTGGGAAGAAAGAAGAAAAATGGCTAAGACTTATATTCCTTGGTTGAATATATATATATGTATATACATTTAATTAAATCTGTAATTATGCACTATATACGAGGCACTTTGCCAAGCACTTTTCCTGTATAATTTCAATAGTTACTAATGTGCTAACATTATGAAGTGTAAAATATTAAAGTAATTAAAGTAACAAAGGTATGTGGCAGTTGTGAGTTAAACCCAATTATAGTACCCATAAAAAAGGCTGCAAAAAAGAAGTATGAATGTGTGTGTATAAGTTTATGAATGGAGAAAAAAAGTCAGTAATAATGAAAAATTAGAAACTAAAAAATACAAGGATTTCTTTGCTTTTAAAGTTATGATAGACACTTTTTCTTCCTGTTTTCTTACTTCTCTGACATAGAAAGCTTGCCAGTTTGTTGCTTGTAGTTGCTGGTTATTTCATTTCGCACTCGCTGAACAAGCTCCTCATCAATAGTAAATTCTATTGCTCTGTGGATCACATTTAGCCACCAAGGAGAATTAGAATGAATCTGTAAAAAATGTAGCAGTTAATCAATTATTATTTTTTTTTAGTACTCACAAAGCTTCCGTCACTGGGCAGGGTGGTGTCAGAATTCAAAGTCAGTAATAAATGCTATTCTCAAAAGGACTATCACAGAGGGGAGATGAGTATACATATTCCATGTACAATACTCGCTTCCTCTTTTGAAAATATAATTAAAGAGAAACCCCTATTTCCTAGCTACTCTGGATAAATGAGAATTTATTGTATGCATTTATATAACAAGGCTGTAACTAAAAAAATTATTAACACCAAATGAAAATTCAATAATCTATATATGTGAAAAGTCGCAGGTCTCTTTATCAGCATAAGAAAGCCTTCATTCTAATCTTTAACCAATTGAACTAGATTCTACTTAATGAATAATCCACAATAACAAAATTATATCCCAGAATACTAATAAATAAATTAGAAAGACAAAAATTTGCAACACCTGATTTAAACATTGAAAATAAAAGTGTATTTGTGTAACCTCTTTAGATTTTGCTACTGATTTCATAAAAGTGAAATTTTAGAAATGACAAATGGTATAAATTCTGCAGGAAAAATAACTGTGGTTTTAATGTTTTAACATTTTAAAACATCTCAGAAACAAGATAAAAAGGAGGGTATAGAAGTCTTTACTTTCTTCAAAAGACAACTGTTATACACTCAAGGTCAGAGAAAACCCATGAGTTCAAAAGAAAGAGAACTCAAATAGTTGACTTATTTATGCAACTCAAATAGTTGACTTATTGATCATTCAACCAATAATCATTGCTAACAGTTAAATAAACTTGTATTGTGGGTCAGGCAATGTACTAGGTGCTAGGAATTCCAAGATGTATAAAAAATTCAAGTTTCTCCCCACAAAAAAACCAAAACCCAAAATGATATCTGGAGACAAATACAAGTAAGAAACACTGCATTTTGGCATACCTTTCTTTGAAGCTCATGGATAGTCTGCTGCACAGGATATAAAGCTTGCTGGGCTTCAGCAACTTCTGTATTACACTTGCTCATATAGTGCTCTCGCAGCTGTTTGGCCTGTGTTGAAACACAGAATGTAAACTTTCACTCCCAATCCAGAATATAATTCAGTATGATGTTTCAAGAAGAATGGCTCATTTTATATATTTAAAGTTACTTAACTGCATTTAAACATATAAGTACAACTACACTGTAGAGAACATACAAGTCATACTAAAAATTCCTTATATATGGAAGTTAACAAAATGTACCTGTCCAAGTAACAAAATTTAAGAAACACCAAAGACTTGTCTGCCAAATTTTCATTTAAATTATTTTTTTAGTTAGAATAAGCAAAGAGGGGAGAAAAAGAACAGTAATATTTCAAATGATAGGCAAAGCAAAGACACCTTTCTAAAATTTGGTTAATTGAGTTATTAAAATTTCTTAGAGTTACTGCAGTTTAAAAATAATCCTTGAGAATATACAGTAATATAGGTGTTAGGGACTAAATTTTGTTTCCCCAAAATTCATATGCTGAAGTCCTAAGAAAGTAGATTTTAAATGTTCTCACTACACACACACACACACACGCACAAATAAAAATAGGTAATTGATATGTTAATTAGTTTGATTTAGCTATTTTTTTTTAATTACACATTAAGTTCTAGGGTACATGTGCACAACGTGCAGGTTTGTTACATATGTATACATGTGCCATGTATACTGCACCCATTAACTTGTCATTTACATTAGGTATATCTCCTAATGCTATCCCTCCTCCTACCCCATAATAGGCCCCACTGTGTGATGTTCCCCTTCCTGTGTCCAAGTGATCTCATTGTTCAATTCCCACCTATGAGTGAGAACATGTGGTGATTGGTTTTCTGTTCTTGCGATAGTTTGCTGAGAATGATGGTTTCCAGCTGTATCCATGTCCCTACAAAGGACACAAACTCATCTTTTTTTATGGATGCATAGTATTCCATGGTGTATATATGCCACATTTTCTTAATCCAGTCTGTCACTGATGGACATTTGGGTTGATTCCAAGTCTTTGCTATTGTGAATAGTGCCACAATA
>NW_012101545.1:190513-216355 GCF_000951045.1 Mandrillus leucophaeus | reverse complement strand
TTAGTTTAATTAGATCCCATTTGTCAATTTTGGCTTTTGTTGCTGTTGCTTTTGGTGTTTTAGACACGAAGTCCTTGCCCATGCCTATGTCCTGAATGGTATTACCTAGGTTTTCTTCTAGATTTAGCCATTCTAGTGTCTACATATATCAAAATATCACTCTCTACTCATAAATATATAAAATTTTTGTTAATTAAAATAGTTTACCAGAGCCCCTCCATCCCCAAAACAACCAGTGCAAAAAGGCTGTGCATATCTCATTTTTTATCTTGTTAACACAAATAAAGGCTCCATTTATAGGCTCAATACATTTCAAACATACCTCTTTTGATTTAGCTCTTTAATGTTTAACAACAGCAAAAATCCCTGGAAGAATCTGCATCATAAGCTATTAACAATTTATAGTAAAATAATTTATAATATCACTCTTCGATGTCATTCTTTTCAAAAACAGGCAACACTTTTTGTAGAGGAAACTTCCTTGAGAGAACTACCACCAAAAATTTGACTTTATTTACCCCCTTAAAAAATACAGAGAAAGGTGGAGAGAGTGCAAAAGTTTGTATATTTACTAAGCTACATCTTTTGTAGATCTGCCATGAGATCAAAGTTTCCTTTTTAAAACTCATTTATTTACATCCCATTCTGTTGGCTACCAACAGCCATATCTACAACAAACATTTATCACATAACTGCAGGTAGATCAGCAGAGAAGCCAAATAATACATACTGCGCCATTCTCTGCTACCCAAAATCACGACAAAATTTGAAACATCAAAGTAACAGGAAAACGTGATTACATTTATTCATATGTTTTATGTCCTAGGATATATCAACTATATGGAGCATAAAGTTTGGAGAAAATATACTTTCATAGAGATAATGAAAAAAATAATAATTACCTCTTCCTCAAGTCGGCCATCACGCAAGGTAGGCGGTATCCCTGGGTGCTTGGCTATCAACAATTCCATTAAGTTATGGGTAGCATGAAGTCTCTACAAACACATCAAAGGCAATAATTATGACAGTCAATGAAGAAGACTCTGAAGAGAACCTAATATTAATATGGCACACAGAACAGTAACACCACATTAAGATCATATCACTTAATACTTTTCCTATAAAACAATCTGGGTACTACTACTTTGTTTTCTTTACTCAAGAGCAGGGTGTTAAGGTCTAGGACCTGCCTTTTGTAACCTTTATCCATGCAGAATATAAGATTTATATTTAATTCTTCCTCTCCCTCCACTTTTTCATACGTTCCTCTAAATATCCACTCTGGTACTTGTGAACATGTTAGTCAGTCCCAAGGTCAATATTCTGAATGGTAATGACATCTTACCTGGGACTCAAACCTAAATTTGCCAAAATTAATAAACCCATGCTCACTTCCTATTTAGCTACACAGCCTTGTTTATATGAGTCAATGACAGATCCAAGAAGTCAATGACAGATCCCAGGGAAGTGTTATAATTAATATATCCAAATCTCCCTAATGACCTCTAAAAATTATCATTAGATAGGTTTTATTGCTTAGTTCCTTTTCTTTTTAATGAAAACCATGTGAATACGTTGATATTCATATGCAAAAGTGATAAAACTGACCTACTCTTGGAAGTACAAGTACTCTGAGCTATTTTTAAATGTAGCTTATATAGACTTACCTTGTCAGGCTTGTGCCCAAAACGTCCCTGAATGGAACAGAATAGTAGTTGATTCTCAAATAGTGTACACACAAATCACCTAAAATGCTTATTGAGAAGACTGAATCCCAAGTTTCATCCAGTGATTATGACTGTTTGTTACCATTTATCCTCTTAAACGTTCAGAAAAATTATTTTGTTAAAAAAACAAACAGAATACATATGATGAAACTGTTTAGTCTTTACTTACTTGAAGTGAATCAGTTTTGAGTTTGCCTTTGTGTTCCTCCGAGGAGCGCAACACTTCTCTGTACAATTCTGCTGCCAAGGCATACTCACCTAAAGAATTAAAATGTATTTAAAGTATGAGAGTCACATATTTAGCTCCCAATGTCATCTAGTTGTCCATTATTTAAGAATACTGTAAAAATAAAATGTAATGATTATACCTATTTTTTTAATAAAGAAATCTGACTTGGTATTAATATGATTGCCCAAGTTTTAAAAAAGGCTGAGTACAGTTCCTTTTTTAATTCCATGGAATATAATGTTCTTATATTACATTTGTAATGTTTTAAAATTATACTGAAATATGTTTATAATCAAACCTGTCTGTAATGTTTTGAGATTATGCTACTGGATAAACTTTTAATTTAGACAAAAACATTTCCTCTTGCTGAAGTTAAAGGGTGTCAATCACTAGTCATTATGATGTTTGAAATTAAGGAAAAACTTAAGGTAATTATAGATTTTTTATAAAAAAATTTAAGACACTCGACCAACCTACACATAATGATCAGAAAAATATACTATTCTTGGTAGCTATTATTGTTCCTGGTATTAGGCCAAATAATTTGCAATTAAAAACTTCATGTCCGCGGTGGCTGAAGCTTGTAATCCCAGCACTTTGGGAAGCCGAGACGGGCGGATCACGAGGTCAGGAGATCGAGACCATCCTGGCCGACACGGTGAAACCCCATCTCTACTAAAAAATACAGAAAACTAGCTGGGCGAGGTGGCGGGCGCCTGTAGTCCCAGCTACTTGGGAGGCTGAGGCAGGAGAATGGCGTGAACCCGGGAGGCGGAGCTTGCAGTGAGCCGAGGTCGCGCCACTGCACTCCAGCCTGGGGAACACAGCGAGACTCCGTCTCCAAAAAAAAAAAAAAAAAAAAAAACTTCATGATGTCAGAAACTTAGGGATCTCACCTCTACTTCTGGTCACACAAATCAGTTAGTCTGAGATGTACGCTGTTTTCTACTATTCATAATTAGCACCTCATTCAAATAAAGCAATTCAAAAAGTATCGATTAAAGCACAGGCTGGCAAAGTATGGCCCACGGGTCATTTCTACCCTCTGCCTATCTGTTGGGCCCATCAGCTTAGAATGAATTTTACATTTTTAAATAGTTGAAAAAAATTAAAAAAAAAAAATTTCTTGACATGTGAAAATTAAATTTCAAGGTCCATAAATAGTTTTATTAGAACCCAGCTCTACTCATTTGTTTTTGTACTGCCTGTGGCTGCTGTTGTACTACAACAGTCAAGCTGATAGTTGCGCAGAGATCTTATGGCTTGCAATGCCTATGTATTATCTACTTCTTTATATAGAAAGTTTGATGATACCTCAATAAAATAAGAGATGAACATTTTTAATGGCTTGAATAATAGAATCTATCTTAATTGCTGCTTGGAAAATTCAAAACAGGTAAATTATAAATACTACCAAAGCAAAAATCTAACAGTGGCAAAACCATGCAATCAAATACCAAAAAAAGGTACACAGATGTTCTAGCTCTTATTTGCTGAGCAAGCTTTTTTCCTAAGTATCACATATACTTCTTTTTAAAAAAAAACTTCAAGCTGGTTTGATGAATATCATGTAATTAGGACCATGTTCATAGTTACAATGAGATATATATATACACACACATATGCAAACCTTTGTAAATTTTGAAGTCGTTTCTTTTTTTAGCTCATATGTAAGTTTATACACATATCTTAATTTTGGTAAAACATACATAAAATTTACCATCTCAGCCCTTTTTAAAGTGTGTAGTTCAGTGGCATTATGCATATTCAGTGTTGTGCAAAATACCTAATTTAAAAGAAATTTTTGGAACAATAGCTCTTATACTATTGCTTTACATCTAGTTCTATTAGTTAGCTAATACAAAGTTTTCTAAAACACACATTATCAAAGAACTGTAGTCAGCCAACTTCTATTCCCTTTAAATAAGCGAGATTATTTTCACAATAATAAAGTTACATTATAACGCAGGCATTAACATTCAGTTATCTTCACAGTGAGTTCTTTTTTAGTTAAGAGTCTTGATAAAAGCTTTTCAAATGACATTATGAATTCTATCAGTATTTATACTATCATTTATAGAGAATAATTCATTTAACAATTTTCTCTTCATAATTACCATACCTTTTAAAGAAGGTATAGTGATTAGACTATAGTGTGAAGCAGCTGAATTTGACCTATTCACTATAATACCTGGTTTTTCATGTTTATTTTTAAAAAGACATGCTTTCTGAGGAAGACACAAAAATACCCATATTCAATGTTATAAAGGTTTAAGTCAAATTTGGAAATACCCATTCTTAGCCACTTGATGGCGCTAACATTTCTGAGTAAACTGTAGTGGATTTGCTATTGTCAAGTTAATTTTCTCCAAAAATCATCTGCAGAAAACACAATGTTCAAAATTGGAATAATAAAATGTGTTTAATACCAGTCAAGGAGAATCTCAGAATATGAATTAATGTATCACACGTATTTATTTACATATAAGCAAGTATTTTTAGAGTTTGAAATTAATTTTAGATTTCTTTGAGAAGTCAGACCTTCACTGTCTGATCTTCACATTAGAAGAATCTAATTTATGTAAGTTATATATGTAATGTTACTTTAAAAAATGAATATTGTTTAACACATCACTATGAAGTTAATAAAAACTAAAAGCAGCAAATCTATTACAATTAAGTAGAAAATTACAATTAGGCTGGGCGCGGTGGCTCAAGCCTGTAATCCTAGCACTTTGGGAGGCCGAGATGGGCAGATCATGAGGTCAGGAGATCGAGACCATCCTGGCTAACACGGTGAAACTCCATCTCTACTAAAAAAAAATACAAAAAACTAGCTGGGCGAGGTGGCGGGCGCCTGTAGTCCCAGCTACTTGGTAGGCTGAGGCAGGAGAATGGCGTAAACTGGGGAGGCGGAGCTTGCAGTGAGCTGAGATCCCGCCACAGAACTCCAGCCTGGGTGACAGAGCGAGACTTCGTCTCAAAAAAAAAAAAAAAAAAGTAAATTACAATTAAATTCAGAAGGAATATATCCTTTATTAATGGACTTTCTGGTGGGGGATTTCTCTTAATAATAAACAGTACACTGCTAGCTAAATTGAGGACTTTCTAGGGAATACCCTACAGGGGAGATTTGCCCACAAAGTTACATGTACTATATGTGAACAATTTAACAGGAATATATAATAATATGCCTTTTTCTATTAAATATTGATAACAGAATTTACATTGTGAGTAGGTTGAAAGTGGTAAGAATCCAAGGTAACCTTCATATTACCATAATCAATAACATCATTCTTCATCTCTATGTTTTTATAAAGTTTTCAATGTGCTTCGACATTTTGTATTAAGAACAATAGTTGAGGTAAGTAAAGCACCTGTATATTTTATTGACAAAGACACTGAAGTTCGGAAATTTTGACCAATATACACCATTTCACAGGGTTCCAACTGCAGCATATAAGAAGGCCCATCCTATTCAGTTCTTGTCTAGAGCTATTTCTACTAAGCTTCTGAGAATCCTTATAACTCTATCCAAGTATCTAGCACAATAAGAGATACAGAGATACTTGCCATTTCTGGTTCTATTATGCTAAAGAGCTAACAACTACAGACAGGCTTCTCAAAGAGGCTTAATATTTCCTTATATTCTACAAAAAGCAAACATTTCTTTGGGCAACTGATTTCTTTGTACTTCATTTGCTCTTGTTCTAAATTTCTTAAGGTAGCAGTTGAAGTCTCCAATATGAAACTTTTTTCTTTTCTAGTACATGTTTAATGCTATGAATTTCTTTTTAATAACTGATTTGCTATACCCCACAAATTTTGGTATTTCATTTTTATTCACTTCAAAGTATCTCCTACTTTTCCTTTTATTTTTTAACCCAAAGGTTTAGAAGTGTGTTTTAATTTCAAAGTATTTGGGGACTTTCCAATTATCCTTCTGTTATTGGCATCTACCACTCTGGCCACAGAATACACTCTGTAGGCATGAATCCTCTGAAATTTACTGCCTTGTTTTACAGACCAGAATATGCCATATCTGCATACACATTTAACATGTACTTGAAAACAATGTATATTCCTCTTTCGTTGGGTAGTCAATAAACACTGATTAGGTCAACTGGTTGACAGCAGTGTCTGAGCTATGTATGCCCTCACTTATTTTTTACTTATTCTATACATAACTGAGAGAGGGATGTAGAAATCTCTGACATTACACACTTGTTTATTTCTCATTATAATTCTATCAGTTTTTAGTATTTATTTTGAAACTCTTGTTTTAGATACATTTAGAATTTTTTTCTCTAGTGATAAAGTAACACCCTTTATCCTTGGTAATATTCTTTGCTCTGAAATCTACTTTAGAAGCTCCAGTGGTACAATCAGTTAGCAGGCAGTATTAATAAGAAATCTATTTTACTTGACAGAAATATAGTGGTTTTATCTTTCTTTTGATTAGTGTTAACGTATCTTTTTTCATCCTCTTACATTTGCATCTTTAAATATAAAGTGGGTTTCTTATAGAGAACACACTGATGGTTATTGTTTTTAATCCAGTCTGACAATCCAGGCCTCTTAATTGGGCTATTCAGACCATTACAGTTTACGTGATCACTGATAAGCTTGTGTTTAAATCTACCATCTTGCTGTTTGTTTTCTAATCATCTCATTTGTTTTTTGAATCCTTTTTTACTTTTTGCTTTTTTTTTGATTGAAGATTTATTTATTATTATTATTTATTTTTTTGAGATGGAGTCCCGCTCTGTAGCCCAGGCTGGGGTGCACTGGTGAAATCTCGGCTCACTGCAACCTCCACCTCCAGGGTTCAAGCGATTCTCCTGTCTCAGCCTCCCAAGTAACTGGGACTACAGGCTCATGCCACCATGCCCAGCTAATTTTTGTACTTTTAGTAGAGACAGGGTTTCACCATGTTGGCCAGGATAGTCTCTATCTCCTAAGCTCATGATCTGCCCGCCTGGGCTTCCCAAAGTGCTGGGATTATAGGCACGAACCACCGCGCCCGGCTGATTTTTTATTTTTTTACTTTTATCTATTCTTTTGGATTATTACCTCTAACTCCTTGTTGTATTTTGAAGTGGTGGCTGTGGGGTGCACATTCTTTGCCTTGTCACAGTCTACCTTCATATAATACCTCTTTATATACAGGATAATAATCTTACAATATTATACATCCATGTCTCCCCACAAAGACTTTGTATTATTGCTTTTGTACACTGTACATTTACATGATATAAAACCCACAATATATTTCTTCCTTTTTTTTTTTTCTTTTTTCCTTTGGGGACTCTACACATTTATATCAGGTCATGTGAAGTAGTCCACAACCTCACTGATGTTTTTTTCAAAATTTTCAGTATTCTTCATTTGCTTTTCATGTTGGAGAGTTTCTATCGCTATTCTATACTTTGACTTTATTGATTTTTTTCTTAGGCGGTGTCTAATTTATTTATTAAGTCAATTTTCTATATTAGACATTGAAATTTTGATTTCCAGAAGTTTGAATGTTTTCAGTGTTTCTACTTAACATGTTTCATCTTAACTCTTGAACCTACGGAATACAGTTTTAATGTTTCTCATATTTATATGGAATGGAAACGTGTATCCACATGGAGCTTATTAAAAGTGCCAGTTATATAACTTTGCTTCCAGCCAAGATACAGTAACAGAGAATGGATTTACTCTCTTTCCTGTAAAAACTATAGTAACAGGCAAAATACGTGAAATGACAGTTTGTAAGATATTAGACTTAATGCAAAAAGAGTGATCCATGACAGATGGAGAAGTCACTAATATTCATCCATGTAGATATGTAAATATAAGATGCTCTTTCTAACCTGCTTTAATTTTGTGCATAATATGTAACACTATAACTTTACACATATACATTTTGTGTCTGTGTGGGAGGGTGTGTGTGTACTTGTCACTCTCTGTAAGAATTTAAGGTCTGCAAGATCAGAGTTACTTTATTTACCATATCATCGTTACCTAGATGAGGTGTGGCACACAAATATTTGCTGAAAAAATGATCCTACAAACAATACTATTTTTAAATCAATGAACAATATCCCTTTAATGTGTCAAAATTTAACCATTTTTCTATTTCTAATTATTTTGACTAGTTGTTTACTATTACACTACTAAAGACTAAGATTAACAACTTAAATACAAATCTGTGTATCCTCATTTCCTCAAAAAAGAACTAAAAATGGAAATGTTTGGTTAAATCATATATAAACTTCAAAGCTTTTTGAGACGTTCTATGAAACTGCTCTCTATTAAGTTGAACCTATTTAAACTATATTCAGTAGTGTGTGAGAGTATCTTTTTGGGAGGGATTTTGATTCTATAATTAACTTTACTCAGGAAGTGTTTGGAAGAATCAGAGATAACAAAGCAATCACCTTCTACCTTTAATAATATGAATGCCCGCTAAGCCATTGAGAGCACAAACTAGCTGTCGATGTGCTTCTTCACATTCAGTTCCACATTTCTTCTGCAGAGATGTCAGCAGCTCTTCCATTGTCATGGTGCTAAAAGAAAAGGTAGACTGTTGAAAACCAGAAAGAAAATCCCAAGTATTACTCCAGTGGGAGTGTTATATCACAAATGATCAAGAGTATGAGACTCTTGCAGTTTTTGTGATATCTCTAGCATTTCTTTTTTGCTTCCATTTTTACCATTATTTTTTCCCATGTAAGTACCTTTATTTGATCACATCATTCTTTAAATTTTTCCCATTTCAGTAAAGGTAGAATGAAACTAGAAAAATCTTCCTCAGGAACAAAGTACAACATGATATATTTAAACATTACAAATATTAAAATGTAAGACTGACTCTGAATCCCAGCACTGCAACTTAATTAGAAAACCTCTGAGCCTGAATATTTTTTTAATTAGTAAAAAATGAAGATCCTCAAAGGTTAAATGCCATTCCACTGAAAGGTTGTCTAACCTTAACCATTCACATATAAATTGTTTTTGGACTCTAACTGTACATAGTAATGTGTACATATACCTTTTGAAATTTACTATGTTCACTTCATAGTTTAGAAATCTGTAATTTTCATCATTTCCCTTATTTGTCTATAACCTGCTTAAAAGCAAAGACAAAATTGAATCCTCTTTCTATCTCTTATAGCCAAAGGCCAGTTCCTGAGTTGCAGTCTGATTCATAAAAACTTTCTGGGACAACAGAGTATTATGAACACAAATTTCTTAATGTTCTCAGAATGAATAATCAGAGAGATAGAAAACATTTAATGGTAAACTAATTCCTTGATGTGGGAACTATGAAATAAAGAGCAAAAGCCTTTCATATTTGGAGTACAGCCAAAACCCTAAATAACAAAATAATAATTTTTAAAAAACCTCAACAATAATCATAATTTTAAAAGAAATGTTCAAGGCCAGGTGTGGTGGTTCACGCCTGTCATCCCAACAGTTTGGGAGGGTGAGACAGGAGGACTGCTTGGGGCCAGGTGTTCAGGATCAGCTCAGGCAACATAGCAAGGCCCTGTCTCTACAAAAACATAAAACAGGCCAGGCGTGGTGGCTCATGCCTGTAATCTCAGCACTTTGGGAGGCTGAGCGGGGTGGATTACCTGGAGGTCAGGAGTTCAAGACCAGCCTGACCAACATGATGAAACCCCATGTCTACTAAAATTACAAAATTAGCTGGGCATGGTGGCACATGTCTGTAATCCCTGCTACTTGCAAGGGTGGGGCAGGAGAATCGCTGGAACCCAGGATGCGGAGATTGCAGTGAGCTGAGATTGTGCCACTGCACTCTAGCCTGGGCAACAAGAGTGAAACTCCATCTCAAAAAATAAAATAAAATAAAATAATATAAAATAAAATAATTAGCTGGCTGTAGTAGTGTGTACTTGTAGTCTTAGCTACTTAAGAGGCTGGGGCAGGAGGATCACTTGAGCCCAGGAATTTGAGGCTGTCACTGTGAGCTATGATCACATCACTGCACTCCAGCCTGGGAAAGAGAGTGAGACACTGTCTCAAAAAAAAAAAAAAAAAAAACCAAACCCACTGCAAAAGAGAAAAGCTGAAAACCATGAAAATAATTTTGATATAATTCTCTGTTGCAAATGAGGTTCCACACCAAAGAAAACCCTCCACACCATTAAAAATAACTGACAACTCAGTTACACGTCTCTGAATGAAACTATGGGCCAGAAATATTGTCTATTATGATATATCAACTGCAATATAAAAAAGTTGATAATAAAACCTTTTTTGGAGTGGCAAGAACTCCCCACGAACAGCCTGTGGGTGACAGCAGGCCTGTCTGAGCCTCAGCAATGGATACAGGATAGAGGTGACAGTCCTTCTGTCCAGGCTGCTGAGCTTCAGAGCCCAGTCAGAAATCTTCCTGAGTTTTACCACCGCATCCTGGCAGCACACCTCATGCTGACGGTGATAGAAATGCCTTTCCACTGGAGAAAAGTGGAGCCAGTGTATTTCTTCGGTTTGTGGTGGTATTTGGATCTGTAAAAAGGAGCAGAAAAAAAAAAAGATGTCACCTAAAAATTTAACTTTCTATTCCAGTTGTTTCTTTTCTCTTATAGTACCTGTATCAATAAAAACTTATTGTACTGACTTGGTCAATTACATCTTTCTTTGCAGACCTCCACAGTATCTTGGCAATAAAGCTGTAGAGATGCTGAGGATTCTTCTTGCAGTAAGGCCGATAGAGAAGTCGAACCCACCAGTGTTTGACACAGTAAGGTTCAATACCAAGAAAGACCACTAACCCAAAAAGATCTGAAAAGAAAAAAATAAGTACATTGAGAATAACTCTATTACTTCATTACTAGTTTGCAGAAGTGTTTCTACAGACATTACACGCACATAGAACTTTCCATGAATTAAAATACAGGCTGTATAGGCTCTTAAATCTGAAATTCAATTCCAATTCCATTTATATTTATTGAGCATCTATTCTGCCCTAGGTTTTGTGCTAGGTGCTAAAATAATGTTAGGTTTATAGAATCATTCATTACACAAAGCTTATACTTAATTCAAAAATCTGAAATTTCTATCAGAAGTTAAACCAAAAAACCACTCAACTGAATGTACTTGGTAAGACATACGTAAGAAATACCATGCTCTGAAACCAATAGACGCAAGATTTGCTGGATTGGAAAAAAGAATTTCTAATCACACAGATGACATGAAGAATATCCTCTGATGCAATATTCCTCATATCCTTTATCTAATAATTCTCCTAGAAAAGAAGGCTAAGAGAGTAATAAAAATATAGATAAGATTTACTTACACAGTGATATTCATAGCAACAATATGTAGAAAAATGACTCAAATAAATAAATTATGGTAATCCCATAAAATAGAACTATTTTTCTTTTCTGATTCAGCATGCCTTGTATTTGTTAGCTTTAGAGCATGGGGCTTCTTGTATATCTCTTTACTGGGCACACTCAATTTTATATTCTATTCCCCTCCACCCGCCCACTTAACATACCCTAAACAGTTTTCCATATATTTATCTGTAAGGAGTTAAGAAAAACTGCTTTGGATATGATGTTAAGTGGGAAAAAAAAAAGGAATATAAAATTGTGCAGGCAGAATAAGCTCAAATATATAAACATCTACATAGAAAAGATTCGATGTGGTTTTGTCTTCAAATGAAGACTATGAGTGTAATTTTGTTAATTCTTTTTTCTTTTTTTTTTTTGAGACAAAGTCTTGCTGTTGCCCAGGCTGGACTGCAGTGGCACCATCTTAGCTCACTGCAGCCTCAACCTCCTGGGCTCAGTGATCCTACCTCAGCCTCCCGAGTAGCTGAGATCATAGGTGTGTGCCACCATGCCTGGCTACTTTTTTTTATTTTCTGTAGAGACAGGGTTTCCCTATGCTGCCCAGACTGATCTTGAACTCCTGGGCTCAAGTTATCCTCCCACCTCAGCCTCCCAAAGGGCTGGAATTACAGGTGTGAGCCACCATGTCCAGCTTGTAATTTTATTTATACTTTTATGTACAGTTCAAACTTTTCCACAATGGGCATATATTCTCTTCAGAAGCCATAAAATAATAATACAAATATCCTTCCCACACCTACAACACTTATTCTGAAGATGATCAACAAATTTTTAGATTGAATTAAGTTACCTTGATGGTTGCTGGGAGTTAGCAACATCTGAAAGAATCAATGCATCACTGCTATACAAAGGTTCACAGATTTATATTTTCAGCTCAAATCAATTCAACTGCTATATGCTACCTCTTCTTTGAGGTCCCAAAGCCATCTCAAACTCAACTTGCCGAAATCTCAAATTCATAATCTTTTTGCACATGTGCTTCTTTTTTTTCTTTTTGAGAAAGAGTCTTGCTCTGTCGCCCAGGCTGGAGGGCAATGGTGCAATCTCGACTCCACTGCAACTTCCACCTCCCAGGTTCAAGGGATTCTCCTGCCTCAGTCTCCCGACTAGCTGGGATTATAGGCGCCCACCACCACGTCCAGCTAATTTTTATACTTTTAGTAGAGATGAGGCTTCCCCATGTTGGCCAGGCTGGTCTCGAACTCCTGATCTCAGATGATCCACCCGTCTCAGCCTTCCAAACTGCTGGGATTGCAAGTGTGAGCCACCGCGCCTGGCCCATGTTTCTTTTCTGGTAGTATTCACTGGGGAAACCAGTCACCATTCACGGATTTATGCAAGTCAGAAATCTTGGTATCTCCTGATCTGTCCCTGGAGGCTTGTTAATTTTTCCTTATCCACTTTTTTCTCTACCTTTAGGACAAACCTAGTCCAAATTAAGTGTCAGCACCACTTGCCTAGATTACTTCTTATAGACAATCAATTGATATCCTAACACCCACTCTTACCCTCTTCTAAACCACTCTCCACACTGCGACTTGAGTGATCTTTTGAAATACAAATGTAATCACAAAATGACCCCCAACCACTGTGTTTAAATTGATTCAATAGTTCCTACTACTTTTAAGAAAAAAAACAAAATTCTTTAACATGGGGAATAACATCCTCCATGGATGGTCCCATCTCTACTCACCTAGTCTCTCCATCCACCATCATCTCCCTAGCTCTTTATGCTCTAGCCACACTATTTCTGCCACATGATCTATTTACATTAATATTTTCTGTTTTCGCTACAATAGAGGATTTTTCTTTCCTCTTTACCTAGCCCATGTTAATGTTTCAGATCACAGCTCAGTTGTCAGTTCCTTCTGCATCCCAATTGTATGATGGTACAGAATAAGATTTTTTTTAATGAAACCTGTTATAGTTAGAATTTTCCATTTTTTTCATTTGTGAAAGTTATCTCAATTGCAATTTTGATATTTATCTAAGTATTTAAGAAATATTTTAAGAAATATATGTTCTCCTCTAAGCTGTAAGCTCAATAGATCAGGGATTGTATGTACTTTTGCTTATCATCTGTTATGGTTTGAATATATCCCCCAAAAGTTCATGTGTTAGAAGCTTAAACTTCAATGAACAATGTTAGGCGGTGGGGCCTAATAATATGTGACTCGTTCATGAGGGTGGAACCCTCATGAGTGGATTAACGTCATTATTGCGGGATTGGGTTAGTTATCTCAAGGGTTGGTTGTCACAAAGTGAGTCAAGCCCCTGATGCTTTTCTCTATCTTATGTACTCCCTTCCACCTTCCACCATGGGATGATCCTCGCCAGTTGCCAGTGTCATGCTCTTAGATGTCCCAGCCTCTAGAATTGTGAGTTAAATAGACTTATCTTTTTTGTAGTTATCCAGTCTGTGGTTTCCTAACAGCAAAAATCTGACTAAGATTCTATCCTACCTCACAAAGAAATAAAGGAAACACATAAATAATAATAAATGAAATAATAAATGCATCACAAAGCATTTGTTATTTTAAAGTCAACACTTTCAAAACACTAAAATACATAAATGACTACATAAATGAAAAAAAAAAAACAACAAAAGCAGAAGTAGAGCAACTATCATTCACTGAATATTTAATATTTGTTAGGTACTGTGCTAAATCCTTTGTATACTTCATCATAATTCACCTTTAAAACACCTTATTTTACAGATAAGAAAAATAAGGACTTAAATGTTTAAGGAATTTGTTTATGGACAAACAACTAATAAGTCAGGATGTAAACCCTGGTTTTTATATTCCCCAAAGCCAATGATTTCTATATACAAATGAATACATTATGTAGACACACAGTGTAGGGGATGGAAAGTGTTAGGAAGCGTTCTTCCATATTTGACATTCCAAATTTCAGTCTGGCAATTTCTGAAGACATTTCTGGGTGTCAGAATTGTAGGAGTGCTACCAGCATCTAGTGGGTAGAAGCTAAACATCCTAAAACATCAGGACAGTTCCCAAAGAAGAATTATCTGGCCCCAAATGTCAATATGGCCAATGTTGAGAAACCCTAGTTTAGCACAAAAAGAAAAGAAATGAGACTTCCATGTCCAAATACAACATAGTAAGTCATGAGTAGGCTAACATTCCTAGTGTGACAACTAGAAAAAAACCATTTAATTGCAAGAATCATAAAGATACCAGAGAGATATGGAGGCAAGGGGGAAAGACAAATTTCTAGAAAGTCTGGAAAAGCTCTTTTGGAGCTGACATAGAACATGAGGAAACTTGCCTTATTGTGCAAATATATTCATGGCTACACATACATGTCAAAACTTTTCAAATGTGGTATTTTAAATATTTAGTTATATTCTATGTCATTCATACCTCAATGAAGTTCAAAGATATAAATAAAATAAAGCTGTTTTTTAAAAAATTACTCAAGAATTTGTTGAACGGTGACAGGTGCTCAAAACACTTGCCAACATCTTATATCTCCAAAAAAACCTACCCAAGAACTAAGAAATTATTGCTTATATTCTCTCAATATTAAAATGAGAAAGAGTAACTCTGATAATCATATACTCTTTTCTATATCCTCTCAGCTAACTTTTGAGCTGAGTAAGATCTTAGACCTTATTAATGCCTATTTACAATTTCGACAGTTTCCAAACATGAAAGGAGACCACTAAATGTGGTCCTTTACTGAATCTGATATGATTCTATAAATATGTATCTAAACGTAACATTTAAGTTATGCACATATTTAAATATATACTAGAAAATATTACTAGAAAACCTTCTCCTCCTAAAAATAATCATTGGAAAACACTGCTTTTAAAGGTCAAAGTAACAGATGCTGAGATTTCTGTTTTAGCAGAGTAAGTCATGCTGCTGAACACAAACATACGAAAACTTGGGTTTTCAGAAAGATAAGTTTTGAAGATGAGTATTTACTACAGAACTCCAAGTATGTTTAAATTTTGTAATTTAACTACACTTTAATAACAGCTTTTAGGGAAATACATAAAACAAGATTTAGTTAAACTTTTCATTTTAGATATTCACAACTTGAATAAAGGTTTTAGAAATGCAGTGTCTGTTCTACAGAAAAAGTGATATTGAATAAGATTAATGTAGAAGGATAATTTCAATGTATGTGTGGAGAGGAGGAAAAAACTAGACACAATCTAAATGTTCAAGAAAAGGAATGGTACAAGGAATAATGGTATATACATATAGTGTGACATTATAAGGCTATTAACAACTTCTATAATTACTAAAATTATGGCCCTAGTATTCATGGGTTCACACAATAAAAACTAGTCTCCATTTTCATAGACACAGTCAATTGAAATTAACTCCCTTTCTCTCTTTTTCTGCCTCTCCTCCTCCCTGCCTCTACCCTTTGTTTCTTTTTGGGTTAGTGTTTCTTTTTGGGTTAGTGTTTCTTTTTGGGTTAGATTCTTTCTGTTTTCTACCTATGACTTTGGAACTCTGATTTTAATTCAGACATATCTCTGCTGTTTAGGCAGGTTCAATAATTGTTCAACTTAAGGTAATGAGACCTCTTAATATATATCTGTCCTCATATACATAAACAGAAAAATCATCTGAGTCCCATTTAAAAAGATAAATGCTTAAAACTATTAGGAGTCAACTATAAAGACATGAATCATCACGTCAATAAGGACTTCAGCAAAGGTTAAGCATAACAATACTTTTCTCTCTAAAAAATGAAGCTTTCCAAATGCATGCAATATATCAGGAAACCATACATTACCCTCTAATCCTCTCTGTACTGGAGTGCCACTGATACACCACCGATTAATCCCGCTCAAACGCTGGGCCATTTCTGCAGCCTGATGAGAGAGAAAAATGAAATAAAAACAAAATCCAGAAAACCAGAGAAAGAACACAGAAGTCAGTCATACTCATGAAAAACAGCCCATTAAAAGCTACACTTCCGGTGAGATGTACCTGCTTTTATTTAACAGTTATCACACTTAATGTTGAATGTCATATTCAATGGACCATCTTCCAGTACAGTGGTTCTCATTAATGGGAAGCTGCCACGCAGTCCCCTAAAACAGAGGGGTAGTTCAAATACATACAGAATGAAAAAGCCCCCTGAATAACTGATCCATCTCCTACATCACTCTATCCTCCAGATATACTAATAGATATGATTCATATATTCAGTTCAGGTTATAGACTGGCCAAAGACCAAAGAAAAAAGACATATGACATTCAAAGGCTGAATTAAAATTCTGTCTCTAAAGTAGTATTTTCTGCTACCATTTGGCCTCTGATTTAAAAGACTGTCAAAGTCAACTTTGGTTCAAAGCTATCTGAGGCTACATGATGAGCTCCCAGTTAGCAGAAATGCTTATAGAAGTTCCTAAACACAGTTTGATTTGCATCACATATAAATTGACATCTTACTGAGAAATATATATTTCACATAGAGCAAAGATTCACAGAGTACAAAATTAATTTCAAAGGGTTATGTAGTTCAAAGCACAAGAGAAAAGCACCAGTAGTGTTTAATAACAAACTTTTGACCAATATCAGTACTACAGGTTAACTGTGCTTAAACTATTAAACTACTCAAGTTCCCCTAATTCCATTTACCACTTCTTCCCCAGCCCTCAAAAGATTTTGCAGAAACTCTCACTTTTACTGCGGGACATTCAACCATCTGAGCTTCATCAAGGCAGATCCTCCACCACTCCACAGCTACTAGGGGGCTCGGGATAGCCATATAGCGCTTCTGGTTCCGTAGTCGACGCCCATCCTCACTATTGCTATGTGGGATATCGACATAATTTAATTCTGAACGAAGTACATCATAGGTGATAATAACTATATCCTGTTCTGCCAAAAAATGAGGTTGTAAAAAGCCATCTTTCTTCACTCCTTGATATACCTAGGAAATAATACAGGCAGTTACTGCAAAAAGGCTCACTAAAGGCAATGAAATATTCACCCATTTATACCTTTACTAAGTCCTCTCTATTTTCTTAGGAGCATTCATGCTATGAGACAGATCCCATATCTGTTTAGAGAAAGACATGTTCCAGTGTGGAAGATGAATTACATAATTGATGTGCAACAAACTGTAATAAATGTAAACATGACAACATCACAGTGGAAAGACCAATTCTGTAGCGGAGAAGGTGAAATCACAGAGGAGTTAAAACCTGAGGTATATCTTAAAGGTTCTCATAGGTGGCAAAAAAAGAAAAGGGTTATATGTAGGTAAGAGGATGGAATCAATAGCATATGTGAAAGCACAATGGTATGAAAATGTAGAAAAATAAGAGCTATTATTTATGAAACGTCTTTTATATTTCAGATACTGTGCTAAACATTATCTCCAAACTTCAACAATAACTCTGTTGGTAGTTAACATTCCTATCCCACACATAAGAAAAATAAAGTGATTTGCTCAAAACTGATGGAACTAAGACTCAAAGCTTTGCCTACCCACACAGAACAGAGCTTCTTAACAGCAAAAATTGTTTTACTTATTACTGTATTCTCCATGCCTATGTAGAGTGGATGAAATATAAAAACCTTCAGTAACATTTGCATGGAAAGAAGGAAGAATGAAATTAGTGATGGGTATTAATATTAGGAAACAATAATATTACTATGTGCCCAGTACTTGATGAAATCATATAATCTTCACAAATGACTGGATACTATTTTTAAAACTCAGCACACTTCCTGGCACATAATAAGTGGTCAATAAATATTTGCTGTATAAGTAAATTCTTATTTTACAGCTGAGGTAACTGAAGCTTTAGAGGATGATTCTGGAGCTAAGAGATGGCAGGTCAGATAAGTAGCTCCTATACCACAGTGCTGCCTTTGGATTGCATTTCTCTCTGAAGACTATAAATGCTTATACCAAGATTTTTTCATTTACATACTCAAGAATTTTTAAAAAGTGTTCACATCTTTATATTCAGAATGCTTACACTGCTGAAATTCTGATGTTAGAAAAGAATAACACTGTACTGTTCTAGTTCTTAGTCTCAATTTTTTTCTTTAAGCTTTAACATTACTATTAAATCATTCAGTTAGTTTTGAGGATAAACAACAAAGAAACAAAGATTCGGAAACTATCATGAACAAGAAAAACTTCACATCTTCCTCTCCCTCTAGTCCAAGTGGCCTTACCAAGACTCGAAGAGATGATGACCTCACATGCCTGTTGATCTCATCCACCCACTGGTGACAGATGGAACTTGGAGAGATGATCAGAGTTGCTCTTGTTGACACTGGCTCCATTGCAACAAGGCAGTGGGGGCAATAAAAAGGCTTGATCTTCAGATTTTTCTCATCATAATTCACGCACCTTGCATGCTGCCACAGGTGACACTTCAGGCACTGAACACGAGGCTTACGATCTATCTGATCAAGTTCACCACATATGCACTCAAAGCGATAATCAGAGGTGTTAAAGGGACTCATGGTATTAGAAGGTGGCACATCACTAACATCAGGATTTAGAGATTCAGCACAGTCCTCTGTTTCATTTTCTTGGCTGAATTCAGAGATACATGTACTTTTAGACATAGCAACATCAGTTATTCCAGAGTTGCTAGTAGCTGGACAGAGACCTTGTGAATGGGGATTGATAAATGGTTGACTTTTTCCCTTTTTTGTGGATGGAACAGGCTTTTTCCTCAATTTACTACGATTTCTCCTGGCCTTATAATAATAATAGTAAGGATCGTCATCATCATCAGAGGTGTTTGATGGCAAGTATTCAGAATCTGTGTCCTTGTTCCCTGATTTTCTAGATTCTTTCTGAATTTTCCTTGGACTCCCTACTGCCTATGAAAAAAATATTTAATTAATTGATTTCAACATAGTTGCACTTCTGAAATTAAACTCCTGACTTTATGTAAGTACTTCATATAAAAATCTAGCAGCCAGTCTTTGCTACCCTTTTCCCTGAGGAGAATCACTCCTGATAAGTGGCTTCCAATCTGCCCTCTGTAAGGACCCTCACTTTATCGCAAAAGAAAAGGAAGGCTCTACAAGTATAAGATTTGAAGAGACGAAAAATTAGGAAGATAAAGGAAGCTACTGATATTTTGTTATTAACATACTATGATTTAGTCTGCCTGAATCAATACAAGACTAGCACTTTCAAGTACATAAATACACAAATTGGGGCAACTACAAAAATACCAAGTACTAACATATTGCATCCAAAGAAAGTAAAAGATAATCCACTGATTACTGCAATTAGAAAATTGATTCCTTCTTTCCTTCCCTTTTCTACATGTGTCCTCTCTTATAACTACTTATTAAATGCCAATTCTGTGCCAGTAGTTGTGTTAGATGCTAGGGACACAAATATGAACAATATTTGGCCCCTGGTCTCAAAGGGGTCTACTGGAAAAGTGAGAACAGTGAAAAGTAAAATGATGCTATAGGAATACCTAAGAGGGTTGTACAACATAGTGGGAGTATGATAGGCAGGCAGGTAACAGGGACGGCTTCCTCCAAGTGATATCAGGGCTGAGGTCGAACAGGGGAGTTAAGACACAACATGTATTCAATGGGAAATTTTCTCGTTTTTGTGGTAGCAGGATTACCAAAAGCACAGCTGATTGCTGTCTTCAATGCTACCCAAGGACAATACCAGACTTTCTACTCCAGGAAATAATTTTTTTGTCTTTTTCTTGGTGGCCAAGCTGCTAGTTCCACATTTTGAGTTGTTGTCTTTAGTCTTTATTTATGATTGCAAATATTTTAACTATTTTCCTAAAAGCAAACTGAAATTACTGGCCCAACAGAAGCAGTTTTCTAACAAAATGCAGAAATTTTATAAGATAATAATATAAAGAAAATAAGAATTTAGTAGTTCCAGACCTGCCTGGGCAACACAGTGAGAACCCCATCTCTACAAAAAATAAGAAAAATTAACCAGGCATGGTAGCATGAGCCTGTACTCATAATTACTTGGGAGGCTAAGGCAAGATGATAGCTTGGCACAGGAGTTCAAGGCTGCAGTTAGCTATGACCACTGCATTCCAGCCAGGGCAATAGACAGATGCCTTGTCTCTTAAAAAAAATACTAAAAATAAATAATACAGAAGATGCTTTAGACTCTATAATACGCTTAGCCAACTAATTTTATAATTCATTCAATAAATATCTGAGTATTTGTTATGTGCCAAGCATTATCCTCTGGGTTTAATGATAGCCAAAATAAAGTTACTCTCATGGCGTTTATATCCACAAAGTAGAAAATATAAGTTACAGATATAAGTACTCTTCCTATTTTGTTTTTTATCTTCAGATTGTAAGAGTTTCAGTGTCAAGGTAGGATCTGTCAATGTACTCGGTAAGGTATCACATACATGTACTTAATATGCAGCTTAACTTAAGCTCTGTTACCTGCTTTTTTGTTTTATCACATATATCTTCCTCCTTGTAATTCTTTCCTAATGTAAAAGTCCCAGAAAAACCATGGCCTTTGATCTGTTTCACGAGACCTTCAAAAATTAAACATTTCAGCATCCGTTTCAAAAGACTCCTGTTCCGTTGAACATCGTATCTATATATAGAACTGACATACTTATAGATGGAAAGGATGGACACTCCTTTTTTTCCATTCATTTCCTTCACAGCTGTCAGGATCATCACACGTGTAGCTAAATGTAAAAGGATATGCTAATTCAGTCAAAATAATTAAAATGAAAAGAAAGTAAAACTTGGTTAATCTTAATCTTCATGAGGACTGAGTTAAGAAAAAAATAAATCAAAGATTTATTACAACATAGTGTCATTTTGAAAAAATATGTAATAAAAATGTATCTCAGCATATTAAGAAACAAATTAGTGTAATACAAATAATTGAAGGAAGAATTACTCTTATTGAATTGTTAATGTTATAAAACAACAATCATTCAGAATTATAAAAGAAAACTCACAATTATTTAAGTATACGCTATGATTAGTATATGAAACGTTCATTTCCTAAAAGATAAATAAAGCCTGGTTTAAACTACAAGCTAAAGAGATTTAAATACAACAGATTGAGCAAGAACTACCTGGGCCAAGTCAAACAAAAGAATACATCTTTACTTTTGTTAAGATATTATGACTTGTAATTGAATTCATTTATGAAAAGCATACATAACTGTAAAAACAATTATTTATAACAATTACAAGATATCTCTAAGGATTGCAAGAACTTTAGCAAAGACCACTACAAAAAGGTATTTCCTTTAAGAGATGTCATACTTACGAGGGCATTGAACTTTTTCTTTTGGTTCAAATTCGATATTCTGGATTTCTGTCTCTTTCAGTTTTCCTCCAAAACAATGTGACGGAATAAAGTAATTCACCACTTTTCCCTGATACAAACAACAGTCAGTAGTTACACAGTGTTTTGCTCTCAGTATTCTGAATTGTTTATTGAAATTAACTTTCCTTCTTTATGGAAATGCAAAACAGTTGTAAAAAACTTGCAAGAGAAAGGGCCAAATAGCTGCAGATACATACATTGTTTTATTTCTGAGTTCACAGCTAGCTATCACTTAAAAAAAATGTGCATATTATCTTAAGTTACCTAAATGTTATGTGTGGAACCTCCAAAATTAACTTTTTTTTTTTGAGACGGCGTCTCGCTCTGTCACCCAGGCTGGAGTGCAGTGGCGTGATCTCGGCTCACTGCAAGCTCCGCCTCCCAGGTTCACGCCATTCTCCTGCCTCAGCCTCCTGAGTAGCTGGGACTACCGGCACCCGCCACCACGCCTGGCTAATTTTTTGTATTTTTAGTAGAGACGGGGTTTCACCATGTTAGCCAGGATGGTCTCGATCTCCTGACCTCGTGATCCGCCTGCCTCAGCCTCCCAAAGTGCTGGGAATTACAGGCGTGAGCCACCGTGCCCGGCCTGAAATTAACTTTTAAAGGTATATTTAAATATAAAATTAACCCATTGAATTTATAATAATATGAAAATAACTTGGAATTAAAGGAGTAATGAGTAGGACATCTCAGAGAGAAGTTACTGAGCTAAATCAACATATTCCAAGTCACACTTCTACAAAGAAAACATATTTTTTTCTATTTCCTATTCAAATCTGAAAGGCTAATTCTGCAAACTTGACCCGACTGAAAGATAACATAATGCTAAAGCTGTGAGACTGGTGGATCCTAGAGGTAATTAATTATAATTACACCTTTAACTACTGACTTCATTTCAGCAAGATTTAATGTAAACGCTGATTTTGGATTTCATTACTAGAAAATATGAGCTATATACTATATTTGCCTTAGTGGATTTTGTTTCTGTAACTCTAAAATTTATATTTTTATACACAATTATGTATTTTGGGACAAGGACTTGAAATTTGTTTCATTTAGCAATCTATTTACTAAGCTACCTGTTCTTTAACAAAGTTCTAATTATTTGGTTCTAAGATTTATATATCTGAGATTTGTACAATATTTTTAAATAGCTCTTAAAAATATTAAGTAGTAATATGGAGACTTTATTAGTGACAAAACATTTGAGGGGTCAACAGTACTTTTGTAAAGGAGTTTCTCTGCCAACTAGAAGGAAGTTTAGTAAGTGACTGCTAATTCTCTTCCAGGTTGGCCAACATTACTTAAAAAATAAACCTTCTGGGTCACAAACACCCCATTCTCTCTGCCCACTTGAAGTTAACTAACCACTAATATAAATCATTACCCACAGAGTGAACAGAAAGTGTTGACTTAAGTGCCAAGCAAATGTTCAACATATGATGCTTTTCGAGAACATATGTCCTCTGCTTTTGCAAGCCCTACTGTACCCCTCCTACCTCAGGAAGAGTGAGAGCATCTTGTTTGAGATCTTGTCGAGTATGTGTCAGAATCAGAGCCAAAACCTCCACTGTCTTTCCAAGACCCATCTCATCTGCTAAAATTCCACCAAGCAACTGCAGCCCAGAATTTGGGTACTCACGAATGATGCTAAGGAAAAAAAAAAAAACAAGATAAATCACATCACAAGAATGTGAATACAAATTATACTTTTTCTAAAGAGAACTGGAAGCAATGCATAAAGTCTACGTTTACCGAAACTGTATTTTAGGGTACAATAATTCAAACCTTAGATTACGAACATAAGAAATGTGATAACCAAAAAAACTGCCTAAGCTGACAAGTAACTCCGCAGAAATGAGTGGCAGTCAAAAGAGAACATGTCTGCCTTCTTTCTATGACCTTTATGAATCTATGAATAAAAAGAAAAATACAAAGGGCAATAACTACTGATTCATTCATGATGTTTAATGATTACTAAGAAAAAAAAAAAAACTGGCCCCATAATAAACAAGATAACATTTTTACTTAGAATAATAATCTCTTTAAATCTTGATAACTAAGCACCTTATGTCTATTATTCCAAATTCATTCACTGAAAAATGACAAGTGCTATTAATTCTAAATCTATCCTATCCATAGAGATGTCTAATAAGACTTCACCTCTGACTCCTTCATGAGGTAAAGCCAAAGTTACAGATATGCTAACAATCTCAGACAGTTTTTCATTATATTTATTTTTTAAATCAAGCATATAAGTAAAATTTTGCCTTACCAGCCTGTATATGGATTATAGTAGAGTTTCAGACCCTCAGATGTAACAATCTCTCGCCATAAGAAGTGCAGGGCACTTTCTAAAGAAAAATATAATCATAATAACAAATTTTTGTTTTGCCTTCAGTCAGATAATCACATTAAAATACGAATAGGTTAACTGTGAGGATACTCTGACATAGTGATACCCATACTCTTGTGAAATCTCATTTTGGAAAAGCCACATATTTAACATGTGAGTAAAAAGCTAAAGGTCCCTCAGTTTCCTTTCTTCTGGTATTACTCTTTAGCTCTCTTTGTTTTGGGCACAAATCCACATCAGCAAATAATGGGACAGATAAGCAAACTGTAGCTCATTACAGAGAATTAACAGAAAACCGATACATATAACCAGTCCCTACCTGATAAATGAGTCTTTTAAAATAAATCTTGCAATAAATTATATGAAGTCTTTGAATAACTCAATAGACATATGCCAGCTGGCTAACACATTTACCCGAATCAGACTTGACCTCTTCTATGGGTCTGAGAGTGAGAAGAAAGGCTTACTTAACTGGGAAAAAAATATCTAAAACCATAACTCAGAAGTGCTGAGTTTGTTTCTACCAGAATCTTCCACTATCCTTCCCCTTAATATTTTAACTTATTTAAACCAAATGCCAAATAAGTAGCATGTCTCTACCCATCAATGAAACAGCAAGTAATTTTTAGTTGGCTTCTTTAGAGATTAATAGGTATTTCATATTTTTATCTTCTAGAATAAAATAGCCATTAAAAATTCAAAAATCTATAGATGCTGGCACAAAGGCAGTAAAAAGGGAATGCTTTTACACTACTGATGGGAATGCAAATTAGTACAATCTCTATGGAAAACAGTATGGAGATTTCTCAAAGAACTAAGAGTAGATCTATCACTCACTCCAGAACACTACTGGAACTTGTTCCCTAAAGGGAAACAAGTCACTATATCAAAAAGACACCCATGCTCACATGTTTATTGCAGTACAAATTGATAATTGCAAAGATATGGAACCAACTTAAGTGCCCATCAATCAATGAGTGGATAAAGAAAATGTGGGTGGAGGGGAGCAGGTGTGTATACACACCATGGAAACCATGGAATACTATACAGCCATAAAAAAGAATGAAATAATGTTTTTTGCAGCAACTTGGATGAAAATGGAGGTCATTATCCCAAGTGAAGTAACTCTGGAACAGAAAAACAAATACCACATGTTCTTATTTACAAGTGTGAGCTAAGCTGTAAGTACATGGGGGCATACAGAGTAGTACAATGGATACTGGAGACTCAGAAGGGAAGTGAGGGATGAAAAAATACATAGTGGTACAATATACACTATTCAGGTGATGGGTACACTAAAAGTCCAGACTTCACCACTACACAATTCGTCCATGTAACCAAAAATCACTTTTACCCCCACAAAGTTATTGAAAAAAGACAGCAATAAAGAAGTGGCATAAAAGCCTCCCGTAAAACTACTACTTTCATAAAAATACTCAACAGATGACATTATTGTAAAGAAAAAAATGCAAAATCTAGGTAAATTAGTCACACATAAGTCTTCTACTTTTGTAAATTTGCTTTCTGTCACTAACATTCACCATTACATTGTGAGTTTCTTACAGATGATCAGTAAGATTCCCACTGGACCAGATTCTGAACAGCAATTCTTTGTTTGAAAGGAACGTAAAAAAAATTTCTTGGTTTTCAAAAATTCCAATTGAGGCAGCCTTTGATTTCCTTTTGGCAGGAAAAACCATTTCAAACTTTTCTGAATGAAGAAACCCACAAATTCATTTTTCTAGATTTCAATTTTTTTTTTTTTTTTTTTTTGAGACGGGGTCTTGCTCTGTCTCCCAGACTGGAGTGCAGTGGCCT
>NW_012101545.1:84246-190418 GCF_000951045.1 Mandrillus leucophaeus | reverse complement strand
CCTGCCTCAGCCTCCCGAGTAGCTGGGACTACAGGCGCCCGCCACCTCACCCGGCTAGTTTTTTTTGTATTTTTTAGTAGAGACGGGGTTTCACCGCGTTAGCCAGGATGGTCTCGATCTCCTGACCTCATGATCCACCCGTCTCGGCCTCCCAAAGTGCTGGGATTACAGGCTTGAGCCACCGCGCCCGGCCTAGATTTCAATTTTAAAGAATTTCTTAGAAAATAATTTTGTTCATAGCACCCACTTTATCTTGTATTTTCAGGATGTTTATTTTAATGATTAATTTCCCCCTGCCCTAATTCTCTCTGATGTAATTTCTCTAATCAATTTTTCTTTAAACATCTTATTCTTACCAGTAGCAGGACTGCTTCTGAAACACTCTTGTTGTAGCATCCAATTGACAGCCTCTCTTTGGTAGGGTCTCAACACAGGGATCAGTGCAGGATGCTGGACATCCACTTGGATGGACCGTGTTTCTTGCTGATGTGTTTGTTTCACAAAGTGATACAGCTCGTCAATGTCTTGCCCCTCTGGCTCATTCTCCGGATCATCTTCATCCTCTTCCAACACATCTGTACATCACACAACAAATGTACTCAAAAACTGACGTGACTTTTCTAACTATAAGCAATTCTTATTCTAAGAGCTTACGATGAACTTGCCCAACTCTGGGTTCTTGCTCAGCGTGTTTTGTCACTGAAAGGCCCTATCTTTAATTTTTCATTAATCAAAAATCTACTCATCCATTCTTCAAGGAAGCTTAACTGCTACTTTTTCCATGGCATTTTCTTTTGCTTTCCCTGGCTGGAATTATGTTCTCCTCTATTGTGCAATACTTTTATATTCTGGATATAGTAATATTACATTGTAATCTACTGCAGTACCAACTGCAATCATTTATGTCCATTGGTCCCTTCCCCAGTGAGACAAAGGCAAAGTTTTTCATTTTTGTAGCCCCTCAGAGAAGCTGACACGTAGCTGACACGTGTATTGTCCATTGTGGATATTTTACAAACATTTGAGGAACTCAATGTGAATACTGTTTGAAGTTTATACAGGAACAACTTATTTTACTTTTACAATTTTAACATACAAAATCCATATGGAGACATAACTGTTCTATGCCCAATAAGAAACGGGTTCTCATTTTATTTCTTATGCTAAAAAAGGATAAGCATTTGGTAGCAGCAGCAGCAGCCAATTGGAAGATAAGTGATTATTAAGTTATCAATGCAAATTTGTAAAATAGTAAAAATACTAATTTCATTTGGTGGGCACAATTGTTCTGTGGAAGAAGATTTATGCTTACTATAACATGAAAAAAGTAATAAAAACCTTGAACATATTTACAAACTCCTTTCAGTTAATGGTTCTTTATTAAAAACATAACTCTTTCAAGGTGAAAAAGTCTATCATTTATTTCTGAACTGCTTTGAAAGAGGCCTATATACTTTTACAGGACACACCTCATAACTTCTAAAACTAAAAGATCACACCAAAAAATTCATGACTTACTTTTTTCCAATAAAAAATATGCCATGTAAAATTTCCAAAACTTCACAATTAATGTATAGCTTTATGCTTGGTTCTTTTAGACTTTTACTGTAATTATATAATCTAAGATTAATAGCTAAATTTGAAGCTTTCCTTAGAGACCAGGTTTTAAAATGTACAAATTTGTAATATTTTTAAAAGGCCATAACTTTAAAAACTCTACATGTACTTAAATTCATTCCTTCTAATCCCAAAACCAGAGGTTTCCTCATTTAAAGTATCTAACTTGCAAAATGATTTACTATTACTGATATTATAAAGCATTGCAAAAAATGTACTAGAGAAATAACAATCAAAGTTAGAAATTGATTTTCAAATACTCCAGTATGACAATGTTCTATAATTTGCACCTGAAATAATGCTGACCCACCATGAGCAGAACTTGGAGAATTTGGGTTCTTTTTCCAGTAGTGTTGATGAGCTGCACCAAGCCATCCACACTCTCCCATGGTGACCAATGGCAGACAACTCTGAATCTGCAGTCCTGACCAAAGATGCAACGTCTTGCCAAGAAACAGAGCAAAGTTATCTGGTCTTTATGGGAACCAGGCTTTTGAAATTATTTGTCAGACTGCAAAGGAGAGGTGGAATAAACGCCAGCCAAGAATTTCTGGCCATGACAAAATAAAAGCACAGGAATAATGCAAAAATCCCAACCAGCTCAGATCCCTTTACACTCTGCCTTTTGACTTGCATATTGACTCTGCAAATATTCCTTTAATATTTACAATAAGGTAAACACAGAGTTAACCAAAGAAATAAATTATATTAGTGGGTGCATTTCAAATAAGCATAATTTGCCATATAATCATTTAATTTTTATTATGACTTTATCAGCTGTTTTTCTGATTGTTATGTCCAGCACTTAGAGAAAAAAACTCACAACTCCTAAGTAATAGCAATTTTTAAGTTTACTGTAAACATTACCTGGAATAATATAATTGTGTAACTTTTCCATTACTTTCTTCATAAGCTGATTGAACTTTTTCATTCTTGAATTTGCATCACTCAAGAAGTCTAGTTTTGCTAGGCCAGCTTCCAAAAGATAAATTCCAACCTACAAATAATTAATCAAAATAAAAGTAGTTACATTTGAAATACACCATTCTTTATGAGGACATAAGAAAGAAAAAAATTAGCATCACTATTTTTAAAGGTATTCATAGCATTTGTGCCACAAATAATAAATACATACCTACCAAATTTTCCCCACGTGTTTCATTTTCACTAACAAATTACAAATGTAAGTGCCTACAATGTACAATTCGAGTTGCTGGAAAAAAATATTTCCCTAACTGAAATCGAACCTGTGAGAATGCGATAAGAACACCTAGTTCTATCTAGTAATAAAATGATTCCCAAAACTAATGAATTAATCAGTCAAGTTTGTTAAAAATGCAGATTTCCCCAGAAGATTATGATATACATGCTAGGAATCTTCTACACTGTTAGGTTTGGGCATCCTTATTACTGAATCAAACACTAAAACGTGTAAAAAAACAGACCTTGATTAATGTTAATATTTTGACCCTAGTGAAGCAATGTAGTATGAAGTTTTACAGTTGAAAGACTTGATTTTGAATCCTGGCATTGATACTTAGAAGCTAAATGAATTGGAGAAAAAATAACCTATTTATTTTGACCCAAGTGTTCTCATTTACAAAATGGAGAGACATCTAGCTTAAATAATATAACTATAAAAGTTTCTAATGGTAGACACTCAATAAATGTTAGTTCCCTTTACTTCATGTTGACTATGTCGTACCTGAGTCCCTAATCACTGAGAATCTCATATTCCAGCACTAAAGGACAGAAATCCACCAGCCTTACACAGAAATGAATGACAAAGTGTATTTCATTCCTGTTTGTATTCTGTCTTGGCTTGCTTGGAGATGTCTTACTACAGCAGCAATAAATGTTTAAATATTTGTAAAATTCAGGATCGGGAAAAACACAATAGATTAAGACTTGGTTTGTAGGGAACATAGAACACAGATATGTGAGTCATAAATTGTTACATACTTGTTATCACTGAGCCACAATTTTGGCAAAATCAGTAAAGAGAGGGAATGTCTGGTTACACAGTTTCACTGTACAGGGAAAAATTAATTGCAATCTAATAATTCTAAATTTTCTCCTTTCCTTCTGACAATTCTAAAACTATAACTAAGGTTATTGATGCAAGAAACATATGAAACAGTTTTCGGTTAAACAACATGAAATTAACGTTTTAAAATTTCAAGTTTAAAATAAAAGCATATTAATTCGCTTCACAGTTTGCAAAGTATACTTTCTTACATTATCTGACCTCATTTTAAACACAATTTTATGCTGTAAGAAGAATGGGTATTACTGACATTTCATAAAGAAACTGAAATTAGAGCATTTAAATGATTCACATAAAGTTATTTGGCCAGTGAATGGCAGAGACTGAAATAAATTACAAATTTATTCATTCATCTACTGAAAATTTAGGTACCAGGTACTTTACTAGGCTGTAAAGATGAAAGGTTTCATAGTTTACCAAAGGGGAATGATATAAAATGTTAAGTACATGACAAGTCGCCAAGGCTGAAAAAAAAAAAAAAAAAAAAAACTACCAGAGATTCTGAGGAGAGGGCACATAATACCACCAATAGATTTGAGAAATGATCTCCCTGGGTGAATTAATGCTATACTAAATATTAAAAAATAACCAGAAATTATCAGGGAAAGGGAACAACTGAAGCAGAGGGAACTATAAGAGCAAAAGCAAAGACGCAGACAGTCATTGTGGTGTATGGAAGAAATAAATCAATTTGGAGTTTCTGGGACAAAATAAAAAGCAGAGTAATAACGGGTAAATAAGGCTCAAGGGCTTGTCAAGGGAAGAACTTCTGTGCCAGATTAGAAAGATTATGCTTAATTCTGTAGGCAGAATTTCATTTGCATTCACATCATACAATTCCAGAGACAAAATCGAAGCATTTGAAAACACAAAATAGCAAACAGAGAAATGGTTAAATGACTGCTGCAGTAAGAGGAACAGATGATGAGGACCAAAACAAGTCACTGAAAGTAGAGATGGAAGATCTTGAAAAAGTGTAGCCTGAAAATGATTAGTTGTAACATACTTTTAATAGTTATTAAAAGCTTAAAGTGTACTTTGAAAGTTAATAATGAAAGGCTTATTGCTGGCTTTTCAGACTTCTCTCATAGGTTAATTTAAAAGTGGACTGCCAATGTAGAAGAGCCTCAAAAGACACCACAAAAAATGGAGTACCTTGATAATGTGATTTCCTTCTGGTTTGTGATAAAGTTTTATTCTTCTCTTCTTTTGCAGCCAACCCAAATCTTCTAACATTTCACCACTGAAGGATGACTCCACTAGAATACCCTTGTCACAAATACTCATTGGTTCTTTTTTTTGTTTCTCTACATCTTCACCTTTTGAATGAATATAAATCAGGAACTGATTGCTTGACTCTGAACTCACCAATGTAATACTCCTTTCGGAAAAATTTTCAGTTAAACTCTGCTCAGGAAAAAGCTGAAGAGTTAATTCTCCTAGAAATGCTTTCCAGGAATTGTCAAAGTGATAGGGAGAAATCACAATATTCAACTTTACAGACAAAGGGGAAAAAACACCAACAGTCTCTTCTTTTTCAATTGGTTTTGAGAAGCTCACCACTTTTGAACACTTCTTCTTGTCTCTGTGAGCCACTTCTTCCTTCAGACTATCACTTAGAATGATGCAATGAGCAGAAGAGGTATCGGAACCTGGGCAGGGCTGCTCATCATCATCACTTATGGTGATAGGTTCATTCCTTCTGTCCTCATGCATATTCCAATGAAGCTGCTGCCTCTTTTCCTCATCTACCCTCACTGGAGGAGCACGTTTCCTCCGGCTGCTCATTTTCAAGTTTTCTTGGCTGGTAACTGTGAACTCTAGAGGACAAATGAAACAACAGGAGGTACCGAGAGATGATTTAGTACTTAAGGGTTACCAGATGAGAAATTCAGCATAAATTCATAGCCCATAAACATAATATGAAATCTTCAGTGAGATATAAAGCAACGAGCAATTTTTTACCAGGTCAATATGACTAAGGAATGAACATATTAACCATAATCTATACATCAAATAAATTCTAATGGTTTTACTAGTCTTTAATAGATAAATTTAGTAAAGGCAATTTGTTGTATAAAATAAAATAAATTGTAGAAATAATTTAATGAGCAATATAATAGGAAGGTAAATCTCTCAATTAATCCCAAGTAATTTAACTGCCCCTCAGAACAAAGCCCAACAATACTTTAAAAGAGTGAAACAAAATCTAACACAAATGTCTGGCATCAAATCTAAAATTATCAGGCACGTAAAAAAAAAAAAAATGAAAATAAAACAGAAAAATAAGACCCATGACAAGAAAAAAATCAAAAAGCCCCAGCATGATATAATTAGCAGAAACAAACATTCAAACGGCTACTGTAAATATTCTCAATATGTTCAAGAAGGTAGAGGAAAATATGAATATGACAAAAAAATTATAGATATACAAATGACTCCTATAAAATTTATGCAGATGGAAATGCAACATCTGAAACGAAAAACACATTGTGTGAGATTACCAGCACATTAGAAATGGCAAAGAAAAAAAGGAGGAGAATAAGCTTAAACAATGGAAACAACAGTAACAACAGAAACTGTCAAAAATGAAGCCAAGATAAACAAAGACTGAAAAAACAATAAATAGAACATCAGAAACCTACTGGACAATGTTAAGGAGTCAAACATGCATAAAACTGGAATGTCAGCAGAAAAGAAAGGATACAAAAAACTTCTTGAAAAAATCATACATGAAAATTTTCCAAATTCTATAAAAACCATCAACCCAGAAAACCAAGAAGCTCAATGAAACCCAATCAAGGCAAACATAAAGAACAATCACAATAAGGTATGCCATGATTAAATTACCGAAAAGTGAGGACTTCTCTCTAGACTTGCCCTATTTTTCTGGTTTAGCCACTGCTCCCACCCTACAGGTCTAAACTCGGCAAAATATCTTTCAAAAATGAAGGTGAAAAAAAGATCGACAAAAGCCAAAAGGACTTATCACTTGTATACCTAAAATCTAAGTAATGTTAGAAGCACTTGGGTAGATGAAATATAACATCAGATGGAAATCTGGATCCACACACAAGGAAATAAAAAGCAAAAATTAAAAATACGTGCATAAATATAGTAAACTTTTTGATTTTTAAATTTCTCCAAAAGATAACTTACTATATTTTTATTCTGAAAATTTTCAAGCATACATAAAAATTTAGAAAATAGTATAATAGTATATAATTACAGATCTATACAACATACTATGTCCATGGACTAGAAGACTCAAAATGTTCAGATGTCAATTTCTTAGTATTAACTTATAGAAAAGCAATTCCATTCAAAATTCCAACAGGTTTCTTTAGTAGAAACTGACAACCTGATGTTAAAATTTATATTAAAATGCCTACAATACAGGAAAGTCAATATAATTTTAGAAAATAAAGTTGAATGATTTACACTGATTCCAAGACGCATGTCAAAAGAAATAAAAATGGCGCAGCAGTGGTGTAAAGACAAACATACAGATCAATGGAACACAATAAAATGTCCTGCAGTAGACCCACACATGTATGGTCAATTGATTTCTGAAAGAAGTTCAGAGGCAGTCAATGGGAAAGGTATCCTTTTCGTAAATGGATACCAATATGCAACAAAATGAAGCTTTACCTCATAAAATATAAGAGTTCACTAAAAATAGATAATAAAAATAAAAGCTAAAACTAAAACTTCTCAAAGAAAACAGAGGAGAAAACCTAAATGGCATTGGATTCGCCCAAAAAAAGTCACAAAAATTTTTAAGCAGGAAACAAAAACTACAGACTATGTAAGAAAATGATAAATTAAGTTTCATCAAAAATAAATATTTTGGTTCTTCAAAAGATACTGTCATCAAAATATGACAGCAAGTCATAGATGGGAGAAAATATTAGCAAATCAAGTATCTGATGAAGGATATGTTTGCAGACTATGTAAAGAACTCTCACAAATCAATAGTAAGATAAACATTTAAAAAACAGTCAAAAATTTTGAACAGACATTTCACCAAAGATGACCCATAAGTGTAAAATAAGCACATGAAAATATTTTCACCAGCATCAGTCATTAAAGCAATGCAAATTCAACCCAGAAATCACAATGAGATGCCACTATTCACACACTAGAATAGTCAAAAATTTAAAACACTGCAAGTATGGTTCAAACAGAACTGAACTCTCCAACATTCGAACACAGCACAGTCACTTTGGAAAAGTTTATCAGTTTCTAATAAAATTGAATATAACTTAATATGCAGCCTAGCAATCCCTCTCTTAGGTATTTATCCATGAGAAATCAAAACATAAATCCACAAAAATTTAAACTTCAACGTCAACAGCTTTACTCTTAAAAGCCCCAAACTGGAAGAAAACCCAAATGTCCAACAACTGGTGAATGGACACATTGTGGCATATTCATACAATGGAATACTATTCTGTGACAAAAAGAGACTTCTGTAAAATAACATGAATGAACTGTTAGAGCATTATGCTAAACTGAAGGAAGCTAGATGTGAAAGATTATATACTATACACTTCCATTTACATGAAATTCTAGAAATGGCAAAAACCTAAGTACAGAAAGCAGATTAGTGGTTATCAGGGGCAAGGAAGTAGAAAGAGGTGACTGACAGCAAAGGAACAGGAAGGCAGGCTTTGGAACATAAATGTTCAACACATGATTGCAGAGTATACATCTGTCAAAACTCATCAAATTATATACTTTAAATTGAATTTTCTTATATATAAACTATATCTTAAAGTTGATTTAAAGAGCAGAAACAAAAAGTAGATGCACGAGATTTAGAAATTTTAATATTAAATATAACTTTATTCAATAAACCTGAAAAATCTAGATAAAATGATAAATGATAAAATTTTGCTAACAAAATACAAATGAACAAAATTGGCCCAAGAAGGAAAATATGAATAGACCAATAACCATAAAGAAACTAAAGTGACATTATTTACCTGCCTAAGGTCTATTCTCCTTCCCTGATGATTGAACCTTTATTTAGTAACAAGGTGGCCCTGTGATTCAAAGGAAGGTGGTTTCCTTGGCAGCTCCAAGTAAGTAGTTTCTGTCTACTATTGGCCAAAGCAAATCCAATAAGGTAGTTATTGGCTGCATATGACTACTTTACTTTCAATACAGTTATGCATTGCATAATGACATTTTGGTCAATAAGGGACCAAATATTAGAGTGGTTCCATAAAGGAGCTGAAAAATTCCTATGGACTAGTGACATCATAGCCATTGTAACATCATAATGCATTACTTTTTTTTTTATTTTTTATTTTTTTGAGACGGAGTCTCGCTCTGTTGCCCAGGCTGGAGTGCAGTGGCTCGATCTCCGCTCACTGCAAGCTTCGCCTCCTGGGTTCATGCCATTCTCCTGCCTCAGCCTCCCGAATAGCTGGGACTACAGGCGCCACCCGCCACTATGCCCAGCTAATTTTTTTTTTCTGTATTTTTAGGAGAGACGGGGTTTCACTGTGTTAGCCAGGACGGTCTCCATCTCCTGACCTCATGATTCGCCCACCTCGGCCTCCCTAAGTGATGGGATTACAGGCGTGAGCCACCGCACCTGACTGCATTACTTTATTTTTTACTAAATTTTGTGTAGCACAAACGTGCAGTGTTTACAAAGTCTACAGAATTGTACAGTATTGTCCCAGGCCTTCACATTCACTCCCTGACTAACCCAGAGCAACCTTCAGTGTTATAAGCTGCATTCATGCTAAGCACCCCACAAAGTTGTACTATATTTTATCTTTTATACCATATCTTTACTGTACATTTCCCATATTTAAATATGTTTAAATATACAAATACTACCGTGTGACAACTGCCTACAGTATCCAGTACAGAATATACTGTACGGGTTTGTAGCCTAAGAGCAGTAGGCTGTACCATAGAGCCTAGGTGTGTAGTAGGCTGGCGGTACCACTTAGGTTTGTGTAAGTATACCCTAAATGTTCACATAACAAACTTGTCTATGATGCATTCCTCAAAACACAGCCCCATCATTAAGTGATGTGTGACTGTAAATAAAATCAAATGTTATAAACTCAGCTCTTCAGTCTCACTAGCCACACTTCAAGTGCTCAATAACCCTGTGTGACTAGTGGCTACTGCACTGAACAGCACAAATATACAGCATTCACATAATTGCAAAAAGTCTATATATCAGACAGTGCTTAAGTCAATCATGAGAATTCTATTCTCTTAGCCAGTGCTTCATTTAATCCTTGGCTATGGTTAACTACTTTTAAAGCATCTTATCCTTTCTTATCTTGGAGGAATAATACAGAAAGCTCTTAATTTCCTAAGTGTTTATGTTTGTCCAGTTTTCTTCAAAGCATAAGCTGGAATACTGAAAGTGAGTCAGGTCACTGCAGGAACTTTGAAAAGTTAGGCTTATTAGTTAACTACTGCCACAAACATGCTGTATAACACACTACCCCAAAGCTCAATACCTTGATACAGCAATCATTTATTCTCATAGATCTGCACATTAGCTGAAGGAGGTTAATCTAGGCTAGGTTTCTGGAAAAGCAGTTTGGCTCTGCTTAATATAGTTCTTATCCTCTCTCCTTGGATCAGCAAAGTAACTCAGGAATGTTCTTTATGGCAATGGTTGAGGTGTATTAGTGCAAATCCAATCACACAAGTAGTTTTCAAAGTGTTTAAAAACCACTAAGGTGCCACAGACCAAAGCAAGACATATCCATGGACCCAATGTTAAGTAGTGGAGAAATATACTACACTTCTTTACTGGGTGAAACTGCACATGGCAAAAAGCATGAATATGGGGGGTGAAGTGGTAGAGGGAGTGTAGAAAGGGAATTGGGCCAGTTACAAAATGTATCACACTAACCGTAATAATATTAATAACACGGTTCTTGTGGAATCATTAACTCTGAAAACTCCAAAAGCAACTCTCTAGCAGAGTCTCACATTAGCAAAGTAATGTGGCTTAAAGGTGAGAACGCGATGCTTTGAAGTCTTACATTCATTCTAATTCCAGCTTTGGCATTTACTAACTGTGTGGCACTGGAATAGTTATGCAGTCTTCTGTGCCAATTTTCTCATCTCTAAAATGGGGATGATAGCAGGATTGTGGTTAGAAATAGTTTAAGTACAACAGCACAGTACCAGAAATTTGGCCTGTATTCCATAAATGGTAGTTGCTATTTATTGTCATCCTGAGAATACTCTAAACCAGCAGTTCCCAACCTTTTTGGTACCATAAACGGGTTTCATGGAAGACAATTTTTCCATGGAACGGAGGAGAGGGGTGGGGTGGGGAGGGGGTGGTTTACGGATGAAACTGTTCCACCTTAGATCATCAGGCATTAGATTTTAATAAGAAGTGTACAACCTAGATCCTGCACATATGCAGTTCACGATAGGGTCCATGCTTTTATGGTAATCTACTGACTCTTGCTCTGACAGGAGACAGGGCTCAGGTGGTAATGCTCGCTTGCCCGCAGCCCACCTCCTGTAGTGCAGCCCGGTTCTAACACGCCACGGACTGGCACGGGTCCATAGCCTGGGGGTTGGGGACCCCTGCTCTAAATTACATTTCACAATAACCAAACTTTAATGTCGCAGGATGGGGGACCACAGATCAGTGCTTCTCAAACTTGACTGCACATCAGAATCACCAGGGAAATTTTAAAAAATCCTGATGCCTAGCCAACTAAGTCAGAATGTCTCAGGGAAACACCCAGGCACTACTCCCTTTATTTTTTAGAATCCCTACAAAAAACCTTGTTATGGATAACCAGCTGCCTACTAAAATCCACTTATTTCCACTCAAAGTATAGAGTAGTTGAGAAATGGCTGTCCAGCTTAGTATGGTCCTGTGACCAGTCCTAGCCAATGGAATGTGAGAAGTAACATGTGCCACGTTTCCTACAATAATTTTGTAACAGACACATTACCAAACCAGAAAACATTACTTCAACTATTTATTCTGTTCTCTGGTAAAACCTATCCAGTATCTTTTAAATTATGTACACCATTATAATTTGTACATTCCTTCAGATGTTTTCTTTCAAACTGATTCTTCCAATATTAGTGCCTCAAGGCACTTATCAGTGATAATAATACACTGCAGAAAAGTCAATACCAGAATTTCTAGCAATGCTCTGCCTCTGTCCAGTTCTTAGCTGAGTAAACATTCATGATCAAAAAAATCAACCAACCAAACAAAAAGCTCTTGGTTTTGACTGAGTCTTTACTTAAGGAAATCTCTATTTAGGGTTAACTTTTCGCACCAAAGAAAATAGTATTTGGTCAAAAATACTTATGACTAAAATGCAATATGGCAACTAGTAAGTCAAGTACTGGTGAAATTCTGTACCTAACCACATCCCATATTCTTCCAGTTTTCTTCCTACTTTATCAGTCACAACTATTTCTTCCTCCTTCTTAATTAGCAGTGTTTGGGTAAAATGTAATTATGTGAAGTTTTCTATATGGACCACACTTTCACTGTCTTGTATTTAAATGTGAAAGCCTTTTGCTTGAATTGCTTTTATGCCTGTCTCCATCCCAGTCTTCCCGGAAAGGCTTCCATGACCAGAGAAGCTGAGTTACGGTCCTCTCTCTCCTGGATCCCAACTGCTACAATGTTCACTTTGAAAGATGGGCAGGAGTAGTATCCCATTCAGTGCTGTACTCCCAATGCCAGGTCAGTACTAGGAAGTAAACACATACAAAAAGGGTGAAACAAAGATCTCTAATTCTGTGGATATATTCCCTCCTTTTGAGGACCTAACAGTACTTTACTCATATTTCTTTTTAGAGAAGTCTCTCTTATCCACATTCTAGAAGACTATAGGTAATATGAAACTATTCTTTAGTATTTCTGAGAAAAATGAAATACTAGAACAAGGCAGGAAAACTGACTGAACTTTACCTTCAACAGAAAACAAGGATGGAATGCTAGAAAAATAAACATAAAATGTTAAATTACTAAGACAATCCAATAAATGAATAACACAACTTAAATTCACATTTTTCCCCAAAAAATATTATTTCATGTTTATAAGATACATACAAATCCTGAATTACAACAAATCCATGGTAGATCTGGGTTTAGGCTATAAAGGGCAAACAGGATTATACACTTGCCATATTCCTGTCCAAAATGTTGTCTTACGGAAACGAAGCCCACTCGTTACTAAGCACTAGGAAGCTCTTAATGACCCAGGGTTAACATAATCTTTTCCTTTTCTGTAGAAATAATTCCAGCAAGGTGAGAGTATTTCCATCTACTAAATGCTAAAATATATTAGTTACATAAACTTGAAAAATGCCCTCATAAGTTTTTTCACCACCAAATTCTGTTTCCCCTAAATCTTACTAGCCTAAACTCTTAATAATAAAAGCTTTAATAATTCGGGTGGACAAAGAGGATATACAATAGCATCTCTCAAAAGTAAACTATTTTATTCTCAATTGCCAGCTTACCGGTTAACTGGTCCTTCGAAGCTCTAGAAAGTCCAGGTTTGCGAACACGGACATAATTATCACAATACTGCTCAGGACTGCTCTGTCTCCAGCATGTTTACTAATCATAAACTAATCTTTTTGGTGACAGTAAAGATATCATGAATCGTTTCTATTCAAGAGTTTCATCATTCCTACTAATGCCCACTGGAATAATTTAAAGTAACAGTAATAACTTTAAAATTATCTTACTTTGTTCAGAAAAAGCCCCAAGTTCCTTAAGTACAAGTTGGAAGGCATCAAACATCTAAGATTTCTACCTCGTGATAATGTCCAACTACTTGGAAAAAGTGTAAAGCTTCCTCGTCATTATTTAATAATACTGTATTTATTATACAGTGACCATCAATCATCAAACAACACCCTATCTTCGTTCATAAACCTAGCAACTACCAAACTGTACAACGTGGAAGAGTGGTTCTGAATTCGAATGTAATTAATCTGGCTCCAGAGGTAACGGAGAACTTTGAGTCGGACTGAGAAGCCTCTGCCTCCCCTTTTACTAACACAATGCCGCGCACAAAGAAGGGAGGCGGCCGCCCAGTTCCAGCCTCTGGGGGCAGATCTGCGGCGCACGGTGATACCCACTCAGTTATCTTCCGAAAGACCCACAAGCGGCTCCCGGAGTCTGAGCGGGGCTGTCAGCGCCGGATCGCTCCCAGCAGGCCGAGCAAACAAACGACCGCGAGGCCAAGGAGCGTGACGACGGACTCCCGGATCCTAAGGTGTTGGACGCTCGAGACAAACACCGCAGGCCCCAATGCATGAGAAGCACAGCCTCCTTTCCCACGACCCCACTTTATCCCCGGAGGGACATGGTGGTCCGGGGTTCGCTAATCCGGGATCGGGAAGGGGTTGGGAAGACTCGCGCAGCGGCTCCCTCTCAGCCCCTGAGCTTCCCGGGCTCCAGGACAATCAGCGTCCTCCCTCCCTGGTACCGGAGGCCAGAGGCCACCTCCCTCCCTCCCGACCTCTGACCCCTGACCTTCCTCACCCAAGCGCCTACCCAAGCTGGTTCTCCGAGCCTCTTGAGTCTCTTTGCACCAGGCCTGCGCTCCGCTACAGATCCCGCAGATCACGGGCACGCATTCGCCACCCACCGAACATCGGCTTGAGGTGGGCACAAGCGCTTTTTGCGGGATAGTGTACGGGTTCCCCGGGAGACCCAGAAACCACAGCGCCTAGCTGCCGGGCGCGCGCTGTAGCGTGGGGTCAAGGCGAACGCGCTCATCAGAGCACCCCGCCCCCTTTCTCCTGAACTGGCTTCAAAAGTCTCTTCTGCGCAAGTCCACACTGTTAAAGACTTGCTGAGGAGACAGTGGAGTCTCGCGATAGCTCTGCCTCACGCCATTAGAGAATACAGGAGGGCTGGATGCCCGAAGTAGCGAGCTGGGCTCTCCTGTGAGGCGAAGAGTGTGTGTGATTTGTAGCTTTAATAAAAGGCAGGGGCCGGGCGCGGTGGCTCAGGTCTGTAATCCCACCACTTTGGGAAGCCGAGGCGGGCGGATTTCCTGAGATCAGGAGATCGAGAATAGTCTGGCCAAGATAGCGAAACCCCGTCTCTACTAAAAATAGAAAAATTAGCCGGGCGTTGTGGTGCGCACCTGTAGTCCTAGCTGCTCGGGAGGCTGAAGCAGGAGAGGAGAATCGCTTGAACCCACGAGACAGAGATTGAGTAAGCCGAGGTCTCCCCACTTGGTGATAGAGTGAGACTCTGTCTCACACACACAAAAAAAAAGCAGAAAAGAATTCTGCAAAAGCGTCTGTTTTACTGTTATAAAGCAGCCACTAAGTAGGTAGGAATAAAGCTTCTCTCCCTCAAAAACAGACTTTAAAGGGAAATGTGAATATATAGTCTAAGATGAGAGAAACTATTAAGTACATGTGTTGCGCTGAAGCTGACCTTCCACTATTGGTCTTTTTTCCTCTCACCTCTTTCTCGTAGAAATGAGCTTAACGTTGGAATAACTTTGAGAGGTTTCAGAGTCAGGAGCCTGTGAAATAACCCTCAGGAAACACTGGGGACTCAATAATTAGTGAGTGAGTACCTAATAGCAGCATTTCTGCTGTGGAGGCCTTTTGGGTTGTGTGACCACAGAAGCACTTGAACTAAGTTCTTGCCTAAGTGAACATCGGTTGTAGTTGTGGAGACAGTCCAGGGTAGTCCATATTTTACTTAGTATATTCCTTTATCACAGACACGAAACTGTTTGCATAAGCAAATCCCCGCATCCTTTTATTTTACTTCCCTTTATTGTGCTTTGCAGATAATGTATTTTTCTATAAATTGAAGTTTTTTGGCAACCCTGACTCAAGTCTGTCAGCATCATTTTTCAAGCAGCATGTGTTCACTTGCTGTTCATCTGTTGTGGTGATCTACGATTAGTTATCTTTGATGTTACTATTGTAGTTTTTTGGGAGCACCACAAACTCTGCTCATAGAAGAAGCTAAACTTAATAAATGTTGTGTGTGTTCTGACAGCTTCACCAATGGCCCCTGTCTCTCTTCCTCTCTTCAGGCCTCCCAATTCTTTGACACAGAACAATATTGAAATTAGGCCAATTAATAACCCTACAATGGACTCTTAAGTGTTCAAGTGAAAGGAAGGGTGGCACATCTCTCACTTTAAATCGAAAACTAGACGGAATTGAGTGAGGAAGCCATGTCGAAAGCTGAGATAAGCTGAAAAAAGGCCTCCTGTGCCAAAGTTAGCTAAGTTGTGAATGCAAAAGAAAAGATCTAGAAGGGAATTAAAAGTGCTACTCCAATGAAAACACAAATGATAAGAAAATGAAACAGCCTCATACTGATACGGAAAAAGTTTTAGTGTCCTGAATAAAAGATGAAACCAGTCTCAACATTCCCTTAAGCCAAAGCCTAATCCAGAGCAAGGCCCTAACTCTTTTCAGTTCTGTGAAGGCTGAGAGAGGTGATGAAGCTGTAGCAGAAAAATGTGAAGCGAGCAGAGGTTGGTTCATGAGATTTAAGAAAAGAAGCCATCTCCATAACATCAAAGTATAAGGTGAAGGAGCAAGTGCTGTTGTAGAAGCTGTGGCAAGTGTTTCAGAAGATGTAGCTAAAATAATTGAAGCTTGTGGCCACACAAAACAACAGATTTTCCATGTAGATAAAACAGCTTTCTATAGAAAGAAAAGGCCATCTAGGACTTTCATAGCTTCAACACTTCACAGGACAGGTTGACTCTCTTGTTAGGGGCTAATGCAGCTAGTGACTTCAATTTGAGGCCAATACTCATTTATCATTCTCAAACTCCTAGGGCCCTGAAGAGTTATGCTAGATCTATTCTGCCTGTACTCTATAAATGGAACAATGAAGTGTGGATAACAGCACATCTGCTTATAACATAGATATACAGAATATTTTAAGCCCACTGTTGAGACCCACTGCTCAGAAAAAAAAAAAAAAAAAAAAGATTTGTTTCAAAATATTACCACTCATTTATAATGCATCTGGTCACCCAAGAGCTCTGATGGAGATGTACAAGGAGATTAATGTTGTTTTCATGCCTGTTTATACAAAACCCATTCTGCAGCCCATGGATTGAGAGTAATTTTAACTTTGACATCTTATTATTTAAGAAGTAAATTTCATAAGACTATAGATGACATAGATAGTAATTCCTCTGATGGGTCTAGACAAAGTAAATTGAAAACTTCTGGAAAAGATCCACTATTCTGTATGTCATTAACAACATTTGAGATTCATGGGAGAGGTTAAAATATCATCAACAGTAATTTGGAATAAGTTGATTTCAACACCCAGAGACTCAAAGTCTCAGCTTTGAGGGGATTGAGACTTCAATGGAGGAAGTAACTGCAGATGTGGTGGAAACAGCAGGAGGGCTAGAGTTAGAAGTGGGGTCTGAAGATATGATTGAACTGCAGCAATCTCATAGTAAAACTTGAATGGATGAAGAATTGCTTCTTATACATAAGCCAAGAAACTGGTTTCCTGAGAGGGAACATACTCCTGGGAAAATACTGTGAACGCTGTTGAAATGATAGCAAAATTTTAAAAATATTTCATAAACTTAGTGGACAAAGCAATCCAGAGTTTGAGGGGATTGACTTGAGTTTTGAAAGAAGTTCTACTGCAGGTAAAACGCCGTCAAAGAGATTCCATATCATGGAGGAATGTTTTGTGAAATAAAGAGTCAATTGCTGCAGCCAACCTTGTCGTGTTATTTTAATAAATTGCCACAGCCATCCCAACCTTCAGCAATCACCATCCTGATCAGTCAGCAGCCATCAACATTGAGGCAAGACTTTTCACCAGGAAGAAGATTAAGACTCAGGCTTAGATGAATGTTAGCATTTTTTAGCAATAAAATATTTCTTAAGGTATATACTTTTTTTAGACATAATGCTATTGCACACTTAATACACTACTTTGTAGTGTCAGTGTCACTTTTATATGCACTGGGAAACCAAAAAATATCCTACGACTTGCTTTATTGCAATATTTGCTTTATTGTGGTAGCCTGGAACAAAACTTGTGATATCTCCAAAGTATGCCTATAGATGGAAATCAGTTACCTTATTCTAGGATTTATGAGGCAAGCTGGAAAAAGTAGTGCTAATGCTGGAACAATGGGCAAGTAGGATCCTCCTTCCTTTGCAAACCAATCATTTTGTCAAATACAAGATGATATAACCTTGCTTCTGGAAGTATAATTTGCAACTTGCTATTTAAACATATATTGTGCTGTGTAAGGTTATCCTTGTTACTTTTATGTCACTTTTCATCATCGGAGCAGAGAATTAGGCCCAAAGTTTGGCTGAGTCTATGCAACTAATGCTAGGCAGAAATATTTAAAAATAACCACAGCATCATTTCACCTTTGTTCACCTTGATTGTGGTAATTTATATATGTAATCATAGTAATGTCCATTCAAGATATTAAGCTTCAGGCCCAGTTGTCTATTGTATGGAGATGCAATTTCAACTGTAGAGATGGAATTCTGTACATTGCCATTCAGCGATTATAATGAAACAAAATTCTTTTAAATTTTCCAGTGTTCAATCCCGTATTTACCAAATGCTCTGCGTATTCTTTGAAAAATTTCTCTGTGGAACAATGTTTTTCAATATTAGAATCATCAGAGCTAATTTCAGAAAACATCATTCATGATTGCACCTTGACCCTCTGGCAGCTCCCAGCTGTGAGACACCTGTTCACCCCTGAGTACACTGAGTTCATCCACCTATTAGATGCTAGTGATCTAATGACATTCCACAAATCAGAATGAACTGATTGGACATCATGCATCTTGACAGGGAATAACTCAGTGTTCATGGAGTTCATCTGCTCCTTCTTGAAACTGTAATATGAGATCAATCAGACCACTTTCTTCCTTGTATGGTCTCACTAACTTTAGCTGTAGATTCATTTTCTTTTGGGGACAGTGGCTTTATTGTAGCCATACCCCTAACTGGGGCATCTATTTTACAAATGAATATTCTAAGTTGTTCTTAAGGAGGAGGACTAGTTGAGAGGGAGTAGAGGACTTAAGGCAAATTTAACTCCCTTTAGGGACAGAAACAAGATAAATGATGCTTTATCAGTGAAGAACTGTATATTTTGCAAAGCCCTTTTATACTGATTTTTCCATTTGGTTCCCAGACTAGTAATAGGCTTTTAAAATTTCCATTTTACAGGAGAGCAATCTGAGACTCAGAAATTTGGTAATTTGCCACAATTTAGCTGTAAGAGAACAAGAGAACCTAAAACTCCTGATTCCTCTGTCTAGGCTATTGTCTCTTATTACTAAATCATGTTGTCTGTCAAATAAAAATATACAACTTAGTCATCAAACTTACTAAGTAAGCATGGGCAAACTGAAGGCAAGAGGTGTGTCATTACTTGGTGACAAAAGGCTTGTATATCAACAATAAGGATCATTCAGTACCAACACTGTGTTCTCCTGAATACATTATTAACAAAATGACTAGAGAAATTTATTCCGTATTCCACCTACCTTTGCCAGCGCTCTGGAAACAAAGTAGGTGGCCCACCCAGTATGATTGGGGATTCCCAAAGATGACTCCTTGTTGCCAATTCCTACTACCAACCTGTGTTGAGACTGCTTTCCCTTCTTCTGACAAATTGAAAATATTAGGATCAAAATCTCCACTATTCTGGAATGAATTACAATGTCCAAAACCACTGTTAAAAAGCATGTAGTACTAAAAAAAGAGTGGGAAGAAAAAACATGGTCTTGGAAAATTGGTGCTAGCAGGGGTCATCAGCTATGCTGAAAGGAGTGATATCAGATCAACCAAACATAAAATGGTACCAAGGGTCGGACTTGCTTTGCAGGAGCATAAGCAGGATATATCAAGGACAGGAGGTGTGCGAACTGAACCCAAATCCTCATTTTAAGAACTTTACAGCTTTTCCCTAGGCTAGACCTGGATAGATTTAATTTTTAATTTTCAATTTCATTTTTTCTTGATGATTTACAAGTTGGATTGGTTTCAAAGTCCAAAGTTTGTTCTGTCTCCCCTGCTGCAAGCTCAACCTGAAAACTAAAAACTCAAGCTGTGTTCCTTCTGCCTCCCATAACTTCTAAAGCAAAACTTGTAGTCTGTACACAAAATGCTGCATTGGACATGAACCTATGACAGTGTTTATTTTAGGTGTGAATGAAGCAACGATTTAAATTAGGTAAAAGCAAGAAGGTTGATGGTGAATCTGCTGGTAAGGAAAGATGGGAGATTATATTCAGTGTTTAACAATGAAGATAGTATAATCTGTATCATAAGCCCTTCTTCCCGCTATCCCAGATCCTCCCCACCCTCCTTACCCAACTGTTACTTTTTCCCCTAAGGCGTATTTTCAATTAATCTTGTCAGTATGGTGTTAGGCATTAAGGAATAGGAATATTGTAGGCGACTCTGTCAATGCTTATGACTCTGAGTAATATTCATTATGCAGTTTTGAGATCTACAAGTAAAATATTCTTTGAGTATTTCAAGGGTCACTATCATGTGTCATTTTGAAGTACAAAAATAGTAGATAGCATTTTCAAAATGAATCTAAGACCTCAAGAAATCTTACTCATAATAATGTTAACATAAAATGGTGCTTGCCAGGAAATGAAGAGCCTTTCCAAAGCTGCCATCTACTAGCAGGGCAGCGCCATGCTCAGACTTCAGCATTTGTGTGTTGTTTAGGTCACCTTGGGACAATGACAAAATTAGATTTGAATTCCATTTCCTTTAAGCTCTGTTAAATTTCTGAACTCGTCATTAGGGCTTTAAATAAATTTAAATAAGTATTTTTAAATACCACACAATAATAGTATTTAATTACTAATTGTGTTCTTTGTTTGTTTGTTTGTTTGTTTTTTGGGATGGAGTCTCACTCTGTCTCCCAGGCTGGAGTACAATGGTTCTATCTCAGGTCACAGTGACCTCCACCCCGTGGGTTCAAGTGATTCTCTTGCCTCAGCCTCCTGAATAGCTGGGCTTACAGGTGCACACCACCACACCTGGCTAATTTTTATATCTTTTAGCAGAGACGGGGTTGTGCTATGTTGGCCAGTCTGGTCTCGAACTCCCAACCCCAAGTGATCGGCCTGTCTCAGCCTTTCAAAGTGCTGGGATTACAGGCGTGAGCCACTGGACCCGGCCTAATTATGATCTTATGCCATAACACCCCCATGTTGACTATGAGTTCCTGGGAGTTCATTTTTCAAAAATTAACCAAACCATCGAACCATCTCAGGTAACTCCAGTGAAACCAATACAGCAACAGATGTTTGGGAACCACTTGAACAGATGATCTCCAACTTATGAACTAACTGATTCCTGGATGGCTAAAAAACCAAGCTCATGTAAATCAAACCCTCATTTCCTGTAGCCACAATGTTATAAACTGGGATTTCCTTCCTGGAAACCCATTTCGTACCTTTAACATACCAATAGTGTCATGAAAATAAATAGAAAATAAACATCCACAAATACAGATGTTAAGAACCATATCTTAAGTACACGAAATAAAACTCCTAATTGGAAATTATATCCTAAATAATGTTTTGAGAAAATTTTCAGCATTGATTAAAATGCCTGAAGTGTCTTAAGACATGATTTCAAAGAAGTTAGGACTGAAGATGCATTTTTTAAAAAAATAAATATTTCAGAAATGAGTGATTTTAGGCATTCTTCATGTTCCCAAAGATTGTTGAATTACCTTAAAATTCAGAGACATCTGAATTACTCAGCCTTTTGAGTAATTGTTATTTTAATGAAGTCTTCTCTAGCTATATAATATGGTTCTCTATTTTATGACAACAATAGTCATTTTTTGAAATTATATTTCTCTTGTCCAGAAGGAAAAGAATATAGCCACAAAGACAGATTAAAACGTAATTGTCCAGTGGGTTCAAATAGAATGAATGGACAAGGAAGACAATTCACCAGTTATGTTGTGCTGATGGGAATCACTTTTCTGGATGGATCAGACAACGTAAAACTTTCTAATTTTCCCAAATGATAATAAAGAGATTTGGGTGCCTCAATTATTTCCCTCCTTTCCTGTGGGTTGCTGTAAATATAGTAGCTAGTTGTGAGTTCATGAAGTAAAGGTGAGTTTCAAAAGTAAAGGCCAAAGAAGTTTCCTTAGGATTCACGTCATGTAGAGCTCTTTTTTCCCTTTCAAATAGAAAAAGCATACAGAGACTGGGTGCAGTGGCTTATACCTGTAATCCCAGGACTTTGGGAGACCAAGGAAGGCAGATTATGAGCTCCGGAGTTTGAGAGCAGCCTAGCCATTATGGTGAAACCTTGTCTCTACTAAAAATACAAAAAAACTAGCCAGGCATGGTGGTGTGCACCTGTAGTCCCAGCTACTCAGGAGGCTGAGGCAGGAGAATTGCTTGAACCCAGGAGGTGGAGGTTGCAGTGAGCCGAGATTGGGCCACTGCGCTCCAGCCTGGGTAATAGAGGGAGACTCCATCTCAAAAAGAAAGAAAAAAAAAAAAAAAAGAAAGAAAGAAAGAAAGAAAAAGAAAAAGGATACAGAATCAAACCTTTGTCGAAGACACTGAAATTTAATGGGGAAAATCATAAAGATAAATTTTATCACAGTGTTCATATATTCTGCAATATGGGGTGAGTATTTCCTAGCCAGGGGCATATTTCTCAAATTTCTAGTAGAATGAATCACACTCTGCAGACAGGTTAAAATCTTTGATCCAACACTAGCTGCATGTCTTTGGGCAACTCATTTCTCTTTTTGAGTTACAACTCAAGAAGTATAATGGGAATATAAACACCTTCTTTAAGTGTATTATGTACTGTAAACATATACACATTTGCTCGTAAGCAAGGTAGAATTTTTTTTTTTTTTTTCTTTTCAGTTTTTAGAACTGAAGCTCAGAAAAGCAAAAAAGAAAACATCTCATGGTCAGGGTTTTTCAACCTCAGTGTTGTTGACATTTCGCATCAGATAATTTGTTATGATGGGCTCTCCTGTGCATTGTAGGATGTTTAGGAGCATCCCTAGTCTCTACCCACTAAATGCCAGTAGCAACCCCCCACCACAATCGTGACCATCACAAATGTCCCCAAACACTGCCTAGCATCCTCTAGGGGATAAAATCGCCTCTGGTTGAGAATCACTGAGTTAGATACCTGTATCTTTGAATCCTCAGTACCTACCAGATTACCTTGCAGACAGTAGGTGTTTAATAAATATTTGTGGTAATGTAAGTGTTCATAACTAGGTTATGTTGGCAGGTAAATACCACTGATATAGACTTTGAAACTTTCATCTTTGGGTGGAATATTCAGATGCTTTGGCATCATGTCCACTCTTAAAATAAAATTTGTCTAAATTATAATTATCTTTTCTAAACAGATCTTGATAAGTGAAATGAGCTTATTTACTCTTTTCGTATGCTTTTCTTGTGTATTTCTTAATGTTTCGTATTTACTAAGTTATATGATAGATACTGTGATGATTCATTTTCTATACCTCAGCCAATGCCAATAATAATCCATACAGTGCAACTGACATTGATGTAATTTCACATGTATGACTTGACTTCATCTAAGTATTTTCTTTTCATAAGTTACTATAATTATTATATTAATTTAAAGTTTTTATAAAGCTGGCATCTTTTTAAAAAATCTTAGATTATTAAATCGATGGGTGTTTTCGATTAAACGAATTTTCTTGTGGCCAGAGAAAAAGGTATGATGATTTACTCAGGATTGAAAAATCCTTGGAACAATATGGAGGATTTGCATTTACTGTATTGGGAACCATAAATATACTGTGTTATCCTGGATTCTAAAAGGACACGTTGAAAAATTGTGTTTTAAATTACTAAAGCTAGAATGTGAAAATGTCAATAGATATTTAATATTGATAACAATTAATATTATTTGTTAACAATAGATAATTAATATTAATTAGTATTATCAATAGATAATATTAACCTAACTTCTTCTGTGGCGTTAAATTTGGTGGAATATGGAAAACTGTCTAAAGCTACTCTCTTTAGAAGTAACTCTCTTAAGATTTTTATTTTTGCTTGATTCTATCTTGGAAAGTTGCTAATAGTTTATTTTGGGGGGTTTATCTAAGGAAGGAGTAGAGTTCTGGGCACGTAGGAGGCACAGAGTAAATTTCATTGTGCTACTCCCTATTCTTGATTCTTCCCAGTCCGATGTCTGCTTGATGACCAAGTTCTGACCATGAACTTTCATTTTTACTCTCGTTATGCTAGTTCATATTGCCTTAGTCCATATTTCCACTGGAGCACTGCAACAGATTAAAGGTCACCCTGCCTCAAGTCATGTGCCTCTCTACTCAACTCCTTTCCACATGTCAGTATTATTTTTTTAAACATATCTGATTAAATTATTTCTTGTTCTTACTATTCAATAACTCTGCATGTCCTTCAAGAAGTCTAAATTCGCTTGATCAGTAATGAGTTTTCTGACCTGGCTTCTACCTATCTGCCTTTCTTTATCTTTCATTATGTTCATGGATTCTGTACTGAAACCATACTGTGTTACTTGAAGCTCCTCTAGCATTATTTTCTCCTCTCCAGCTACGTATACATGCTTCGGGTGTGGTGGCTCACACCTGTAATCTCAGTACTTTGGGAGGCCAAGGCAGGCAGATCATGAGGTCATGAGATCGAGTCCATCCTGGCTAACACAGTGAAACCCTGTCTCTACTGAAAATATGAAAAATTAGCCAGGCGTAGTGGTGCATGTCTGTAGTCCCAGCTACTCGGGAGGCTGAGGCAGGGGAATTGCTTGAACCCAGGAGGCAGAGGTTGCAGCGAGCCGAGATCGTGCCACTGCACTCCAGCCTGGGAGACAAAGCAAGACTCTGTCTCAAAATAAAATAAAATAATGCCATCCAATTCAGGCCAGCTCACAACTTTTCACTCCTTTCAAACTCACTGGGTCTTGTTTCAGACTACCTTGCCTTGATTTTCCTAGTGTAAGTTACTGTGCTTCTTTTTTGTTTTTTCAGTACATTGTGGAGGTGCCTCTCATGACATTTTTGGCACTGTGCTGTAATTGGCTATTTACTCGTTTGTCTCATTTTTAGTAGATTGTAGTCTCCTTGAGGGCAAGGGATATGTCCTATTCATCACTGAATCCTCATTAAGAGGGAGCCAACTCAGTCAATAAGTTTAAGTTCTTCTTTTTCTTCTGTTCCAGGTTAGCATCAGAGGACATATTTACTCTGAACATGATATGTTCAGCTTGGTTTTCTGGATTCTGGAGGTTGATGTCAAGAATGGTAAAAATGATTCTGATTTTATTGAGTGACCTTATCCTGAGGGTGAGAGAACTGCCTGTTGGAGGGGCTAACCTGTTTGCAGCTGTCAAAATTATACTGTCAGCCTAGCTGACTGCCCTGTGGAAAAGTATTTATCTAAATATAAAAAAAGTAGGCATCTCTTAGCTAGTACTGTTGAATAGAAATATAATGTGAGCTACATATGTATTTTAAATTCTCTAGTAGCCAGATTTAAAGAGTAAAAAGGACTAGGTGAAATTAGTTTTATTAATAATTAATTTAATTAATAAATTTATTTAGCCCACTATACCCAAAATATTATCATAGTGTAATTGTTATAATTGCATTTTTATTGTAACATGTAATCAATATAAAAGTTCTTAATGAGATATTTTATATTCTTGGTTTTTGTACTTGATCTTTGTAATATGGTTTCGATTTTATTCCTATAGCACATCTCAGTTTAGCCACTTTCAAGCATTTAAGAGCCACATATGGCCAGTGACTACCATACTGGACAGTGTAGCTTTAAAAGCTTAAGTAGAACATGTTAACATAAAACAGGACTGCAAACATTTCCGGGTTTTCCTTCAGAATCCTTGATGCTGAACTGAGATGTCTGCCCCTTAGTGTAGGAGAAGACCAATGAACGGGAGGTCACAGGATTGGATAATAATAAGAAAAGTTGGAAATACACATGAATGGCATCATGGATCTGGTAGGTCTCAAGAAGCAAAATCCAAACAGAGAAAGTTCTCTTAATCATGTTTAACTAAGGGCCAGATGGCCCGATGTAGCACTTTCTAGACTGTGTGAGATGCCAACAAAGGTTCCAGGGAGAAGGATTAAGTGGCCAACTGTGTCTGACTAATAATAGGTTAAATAGGTGGAGGTGTAGCAGATTTTTTTCCCTGAATGATTTGCAATAGTTTAAAAAATATATATATTTAAAATTATACAGGTAGTCCATGAATGTATTCGCTTAAAAAATTAAAATATTATAAAATCTCTCCTAGATGCCTAATCCCATTTCCTACCCAAAGTGTATATCATCCCAAATTTTATTGCTGTATTGGAAAAGATCTTTCTAGATCTTTTTCTATATATTTACTAACACACATATGCACTTAGAAATACTTAGAGTGTTGTTTGTTAGATCATATCATAATGGTGCTCCTCTTTTTTCATTTAACAGTATATCTTGGATTTCCATATTAGACACACATACACACACACATGTACACACACACATAGCAAGTCAGGGTTTCAACATAAAATAGAATGCGATTCAAATGGTTCAAGAGACTTTAGTGAGGAGTCCACCACAGAAGAATTGACAGGATTGAGGGAGCTAACGTGAGAGAGTGAGCCACCCAGAAACTAGCAACAAGGGAAGCTGTTATTAGCCCAAACTTGAAGGGAGAAGGAGAAATAATATTACTTACAGAGAGGGCTGACTGTCCAAAGCGAGCTGGAGTCTTAGAGAGATGCAGCTGTGATCAGATATGAGGTACCAAGCTGGGAGAGAACAGGTGAGAAATGGTCTGACCTGTCTTCCTATCTTCTACTGGTATCTCCTGTTGGCTGAGTATCATGGAAAGCCAGCTGTGATGCAGCTCAGGTGATGAGCTTACAGGAATCAATCTCTCAGGGAACAGTTTAGAGCAGAGAAAGGCAGAAAATGTCTCTTGGGATGGAGAAGAAATGGAGACCAACCAACGGTCATTATTGCCTTTTTTTTTTTTTTTTTTTTTTAGATGGAGTCTCGCTCTGTCACCAAGACTGAAGTGCAGTGGTGTGATGTCTGCTCACTGCAACCTCCACCTCCTGGGTTCAAGTGATTCTTCTGCCTCAGCCTCCCGAGTAGCTGGGATTACAGGTACCCGCCACCACATCCGGCTAATTTTTGTATTTTAGTAGAGATGGGGTTTCACCATGTTGACTAGGCTGGTCTTGAACTCCTGACCTCAAGCGATCCACCCTCCTCAGCCTCTCAAAGTTCTGGGATTACAGGCATGAGCCACTGCACCCAGCCTAGACAACTGTCATTATTGCCTTTCAAAGTTGCTATGCCAGTTATTCTCCAGCCATCAGTATGTGAGAACACCTGTGTCTCCATAGAGCTGAGAATGCTTGAGATCAAAGATTCCAGAGCTTTTCTTAGCTATTTGACCTTGGAACTCTTTTTTTGTTCCTAAAATGCTAGTAACATCTTGTTGACAAAATATATATTGGGAAACATGCATCTACTAGTTAGACTAATCTTTGGTGTGACTTTGATCAAGTTCCTTAACTGCTCTGAACTTCAGTTTCCTGGAATTAATAATATCTACTTTGCAGGGTTCTTGAAAAGACTAAATGTACTTAGGACAGTATCTGACCCATAGTAGAAAGAGAAAGTGGTAGCTAAAAATAGAGATTGGGGGAAGAGAACGTGTTTTACCAGGTTTTTAAAGAGAAATCTCTTTTTTGATTCTTAACTTTTCTACCAAAATGTCCCTGTGGTCAGAGAAAGGTCTGCTGTGCCATAGGAGCCTGAAGATGTGGCCTTTGAAGCCATCTAGCACACTTGTGAAATGGGTTTTATCTTTTAAAAATCACATAAGTAGGCCGGGCACAGTGGCTCATGCCTGTAATTCTAGCACTTTGGGAGGCCAAGGCTGCAGATTGCTTGATCCCAGGAGTTTGAGACCAGCCTGGACAACATGGCACTCTATTAAAACATTTCACTCTATTAAAAAAAATAAGTGAAAAGCATATAAGTATTATGTTCAAATCAATAATATATTTTCTAATTTAATTGTCCAAATATGAATTACATTTTAATTTTGCCCAAGACTTCATTTAAAAAAAATTACCATTTTTGCATGAAGCCTTTGGGCAAAATTTGTGAACAAGAAGATATGCCTTCTTTATACCATAGTTTCAAAGTAAATTGCTAATTATGTTACATTGAGGAACTCAGCTAAAAACAGTGCTGCCTTATTTATTTAAAAATTACTTCTGAACAGAGGCAGAAGTTTCAGTGAGCCGAGATCGCACCACTGCTCTCCATCCTAGGTGACAGAGAGAGACTCCGTCTAAAAAAAAAAAAAAAAAAATTGCTTCTGAGCATATATTGAATGTGAGGCACCATGCTAGAAACTCGGAATAAAATGGCAAAATAGACAAAATTTTTCTCCTTAAGGAACTTAGAGTTGAATTGGTATAGGCAGGTAACAATAAGCAAATCAACACAGAAGGAGGATGATTGTAGAAGTGATATTTACTCTGGAGAATTTTATGAAGAACCCATGTAATGGGCTGAAATTTTAATAGGATGGTTTATTTTATTTTAAATAAGATGGTTAGAAAAGGTTTTTCTGAGGAATTATCATTTTAGCTGAGTACTGAAGAATGAGAATAAGCCCGTTACTCTAGGCACTTTTAGGCAAAGGGGATTGCAAGAGTAAGGGTTCCTGGTGGAAGAAGTTATTGGCATATTCAAAGAACAAAGAGGATGTGTTTGCTGTGCAGTAGATACTTGAGGTAGTATCATGTGAAAAGGAATGAGTAGGGAGAAGCCAGATCATGTGAGTCTTTGCAGATCATGGTAAGGCATTTGAATTTTATTCTATAGGCAATCTAAAGATGGTAAAATTTTTAATCAGGGAAGTGATATTATTTGAATTTCAAAGTCATTTTGACTGTCATATGGATAATGGATCAGAGAGGCATAAAAGGGGAAGAGAGGGACCGATTAGAAAGCAGATTGGAAGAATGTAAAAGGAGCAGGTAGAGAGAAGTAGGTAGATTTAAAATATATTTGGGAGGCAAAACTGACAAGATTTTGTAATAGAATGGATGGGGGGAAATGAGAAAAGGAGGAGTCAAGGATGACATCGTTTTGAACTTGAGCAAGTTGAGTCAATGGTAGTGACATTTGCTGAAATGGAGAAGATTTGGAAGAAGACGAAGGTTTGTCTTCTTGATAGACATACTAAGTGTGAAATGACTGTTTAAATATCCACAAGGGTATCTCAGGGAGCAGATAATTGTACATAGGTAGAAGGAGTCATTATCCCAGTGGGTCTAATCACCTGGAGGGTTTGTTAAAATGTCAGTTGCTGGGGGCCACCCTTAGAGTTTCCAGTTCAGAAACTGTGAAGTGAGAGCTCTGGAAAACACGCTTTTCTAACAAGTTCCCAGGTAATACTGACAGTGCTGGTTTTGGAGTCACATTTGAGAACCACTACATGAATATGAAAGTGGGCCGGGCGCAGTGGCTCATGCCTGTAATCCCAGCACTTTGGGAGGCCGAGGTGAGTGGATCATGTGGTCAGGAGATCGAGAACATCCTGACTAACACAGTGAAACCCTGTCTCTCCTAAAAATACAAAAAAATTAGCCACACGTGGTGGCAGGCATCTTTAGTCCCAACTACTTGGGAGACTGAGGCAGGAGAATGGCATGAACGAGGAAGGCAGAGCTTGAGCTTACAGTGAGCCGAGATCACACCACTGCACTCCAGCCTGGACGACAGGGCGAGACTCCATCTCCAAAAAAAAAAAAAAAAAGAAAGTGGATGAGATTACCTAAAAAGAGAATAGAGAATGTGGGTAAGGAAACAAAAAGGACATGGTATCAGGCCTGGGACCTTCAGAATTTAGATGCTGGGATAGAGAATTATCCAATTTTTGACATTATCCTCTTCCAAACCTCAAGCAAACTTATTTCTCTGGGTTCCTAACAGCTAGAAAAAAACAAGAAGTTCTTAACTTTAAAGTAGTAATTGAGGAATTTTAACAGTTTGACCTTCATCAAAAAAAGATTCATTTGTAATAAAATTGATATATATTTCATTGCGTTTCAGTCCATTCAAAAGGAATTATTTATGTAGGAAAAGTTTTTAGCCAAACAATATGAAAATGGCCAGAATTTTTTGCTTGCCCCAAATATTTTGAACAGAGAGGTTCTGAATTTTGATTTACAAAGGTGTGGGAGATAATGTTTCCCCTGTTTTACCAGAGACCAGTGAAGAAGTTCATGTTGCTTTAATGCCTATTTTCTCCTGTGCAGAATATTTGTTCAATTTATTTCCAGTTGGATGTGATGTATTAAAATCAACCTGAAAAGCATAGATTTGTCTCATTAAGGGAGATAATTCATAATGGATATGTTGGCAGAAATGAAATATTTAATCAACTATTTAAAATAAATCCAAAACATCAGTGATTATTACACTGATTACAAAAGAAACATCATCTTATGTAGAACAGCATATTTATGAAAATGTGCTTTCAGTTATCTTGAATACAGATATGTATTTATAAAACATTTCAGATTGATTAAGGTTTCTCTACCCTAAAGGACCAGTTTTAGTTATTAAATTTCTCATTATCCTCATCCCTTTGATGGTGCACATTTCAAGGAGATCTAATAGAATATTTCTAAAGTGACTGCTGGCTATAAAAAGTTATTAGAAAATTTAAGATATTGAAATAAATGATGGGAAAAACCCTATATTTGCAGATGTAAATAAACTTTGCTTTTAGATTCTTGTACCATATGCTTTATTTTCTAATTAGAGATAAATATAACTACATAAAATCAACAAAAAGTTTCATTGCTATTATCTCTATTTTATGAGTTATTTTGCTATTTCAGTTTTCTTTTAAAACCTGGTATATTAAAGTCATTTGTAGCAAGTATCAAAATACCAATCTAGACAGATTTCCTAACTTAGTCTGAGCTTGTCCTTACAATTTGATATCCATCAATTTCTTAAGAAATTTGGATGCTTTGCACTTATGGAATCAAGTCTCACAGGAAAGTGTTCATCATCCACGTTTTGAAGAAAAATGCTGTGGCTTGGTAGAGACCCTGCCTGAAAGTTATAGGAGGCTTTGTTTGTTTAAAATAATGCACAGAAGAAGTCAAAATATACATGGCCAATTTCTCTACAGAGTTGAGTTCTCTGCTACTTTATTGCTACTATAATACCAAGGAAAATATATGAGGTCTATTTGGCAGAAGCATCGTAGACGGGTACTGTAAGAATACCTGCAATATGAGAATAATTTAGAGAATACAGGAAATCCACACCCCTTCCTCTATCTCTAAATTATTCCCTTTAGCCATGTTCTTGGTGTTTAAAACTGTATTTGTATACAAATATTTATTTGAATTAAGATATCATATATGCAGAAATCCTTGGCACATGATAAACACTGTTCAGTAAATATTTTACAGAATTGTCTGTCAAACACTACAAATTGTTGGGAACATAAAGTTGAATGAGGTAGCATCTTTGTCAATGTTCTCACTGTCTGGTAAGAAAGGCAAACCTGTTAAAAACTGTGTAATAAACTTTTGTATGTGATATGATAGAAATACAGAATATTGTGAGGGCACAAATGAGGGTATGATAAACTCTATTTGTTGGGATGTTTAGAAATTCCTTCATAGAGGAAATGATAATTGTATGTTGAAGGATTAATAGGTATGTTCCAGGTAAACAGGGATCTGTGGTATCCTAGACAAGAAGAGCCTCTTAAATCTGGAAGGCCTGGAGATGGAAAGCAGACTGCATTATTTGAAGAGATTGCAAGCTGCTGGACACATGGGGAATGAAAAGTGAAAATGAAGAGGTGGTGAGGCATGGACAAAAGATGAAGTAAGATAGGAGAGTAGCTAAGAGTTTGAGTATCGAAACATTTTATACCATGACAAGGCATTTGGAATTTATCCCATTATCCATATGGAAACATGGAATGATTTTAATCAGGGAAGTGATATGATCAGTTTTTGTGTCTTACATAATTCTAGTCATGTTATGGAAGATGGAACAGTTGGGAAGACTGGAGACAGAGAGACCCTCAGAGCACCATTGCAGCTGGGGGACTCAAGTATGGGAAGGAGCTGAACTAAGGCAGCAATGGAGAGGAGAGGAGCTATTGAGAGTTGGGCAGTGCTTTTCACAGAAATAAGTATATAAGTAGGTCCAATTTGGAGAGAAAGATGATTTCATCTTTGGCTGTGTTGAGGCTCAGGTATTGGTGGCCACCCATTCACATAGGGGCACTTGATTTAGATGAGTTGAATGACCAAATGAATGACTACATGAGAATGGGGCTAGCAGAAATCCTGGGCTGAAAATAGAGATGTCATGAGCACATAGTTGGTAGTTGAAGTCAAGGGAAAGGCAAAGTAAATCAGTGACAATTTGTAAATCAGGAAGTGATGAGGACTAAGAATAGAACCCTGGGGAACACCACTAAATAAAGAGCAAATATAGGAGCAAGAGCTTATATGGAGACTGAGAAAATATGAGCTGAGTGAGAAGATGGGAAACCCAGAAAGCATAAAGTCACAGAAACCAAGTGGGGAGAGAGTTTTAATGATGAGGGAACAGTCAGCAGTTAAATGCTAGGGAGAGGTCAAGTATACGGGAACTAAAAAGATCCTATTGATCTTTTAGGAGGCCACTGATGACTTTTTCTTGGAGAATTTAAGTAGCAGTGAAAGGGGAACTTGCTTGCAGTAGGGCTGAAGATTGAATAAGAGGTGAAGAGAAGGGGTCATCCAGTGTAAAGTCTTCTTTCTTGGAGGTGGTTGTGAGAGATGAAGAAGAATCTAGGATCAATGGAAGAATTTTTGTTTACATCTTAACTTGTTTATTTTAACTGGAGAGAATCTTGAGAATGATTATAGGAAGAGGCTCAAGGGAAAGATGCATCAAAGGGAGAAGATGAAAATAAAGAGAGATGTCCTAGAGCTGGTATGATGCAAAAGCACAAAAGGGAACAGCCTCAAATAGGATTTCTATGTGATTCTTGCTGGAGTTTGAAGTCCATTTCAGCCTTCAGCACCATGATCTTCCCAAATAGGGATTCATCCTGCGCTATTCATTCTGTTCCCAGGCAAATCTACCTAAAATCAGCACTGACCCAGGAATGAGGAGACCTGGATTCTAGTCTCACATCATGTCCCTCTGAGTTTTATAATTCTGGGTAAGTCACTTAACTTCCATGGCCCTCAGGTTTCTTATTTTTTGAAACTGTACCAGTTGAGTAGGCTTTTTCCAGGTCTCTCTTTCTGTTTCTTTGACTGTTCTTGCATGCTAAAATATAAACATATTTGTTAACTGATAACAGCTTAAAAGGCATCTGTCTTCAGGGTCATTTGTATTGTAATAGTATTCAAAACCTTTCAGAAAAGTTCTAACAATGTGGATTCCTAATACAAACAAGAAGTGGGAGATTTTGGAGGGCATTATAGCTTCCTGGTACCCTGGAAATCATACCATGTAGACACTTTTTCTCAGGTGCGTAGAATTGACCCTGCTTGCTTGTGTTTAAGATGAGAAGCAGGCTAAAGAACAGTCATTACAGTCATTACAGTTTGTCCTAGACCTTGGTAATAGTAACTTTTCAAGCCTACTGGTAGTAACAGCCAATGATAACTACATCCTGCCAAAAATTCCTTGTCAAGCCAAAATGTTGGAGTCATCCCTGATTCTTATTTTCTTAAATTTCATCCCATGTTCAGAAAATGCTGTTGGCTCTACCCATAACATACATCCAGGGACTGATCATTTCTCACTATCTCTACTGCTATTAGCCTGGTCTAATTAAGTCACCATTATTTTTTGTCTGGATTATTGTAGTAGTCTCCTAACTAGTCTCACTGCTTGCACTCATGCCTCCCTACCATGTATTCTCATCAAAGCAACCAAACTTATCTCATTAAATCATAAGTCAGATCTTTCCTCTGCTCACAGTCTTTCAATGACTCCCTGTTTCAAAAACAAATAAACAAACAAAAAAAACCCAAAAAATCCCAAACAAATCCTAATGGCCTACAAGGCTCTACATGAGCTGGTTTCCCATTTCCCATTCCCTACTGCTCTTTCCCCCACTCTCTCTGTTCCAGACAAAATGATTTCCTGGCATGTCTTCAGTCACACTGGGTACCCTCAAGCCCTAGGGTCTGTCACCGGATGTTTCTTCTGCTTGAAACACTTTCACCAATGTAGTCTCAAGGGTAACTCCCTCAACCCCTTCAAATCTTTGTTCAGATGTCACCCTCTCAATGAAATACCCGTTAAAGTTATATCCCACTCTATAGTGTCTACCTTATACTTCTGTTCCCTAACCTATAGTTCTTACTTTCTCAAGGGTACTTATAGCATATTATATAATCTATTTATTGTATTTAGTATTTATCTTCTGTTTTTCCTTGGTAGAAAGAAGTCGGAGGTTTTTGTGTGGTTTGTTCATTGATGTATCCCAATTACTGAACAATGAGATCACTTGGACTCGGGAAGGGGAACATCACACACCGGGGCCTATCATGGGGAGGGGGGCGGAGGGAGGGATTGCATTGGGAGTTATACCTGATGTAAATGACGAGTTGATGGGTGCTGATGAGTTGATGGGTGCAGCACACCAACGTGGCACAAGTATACATATGTAACAAACCTGCACGTTATGCACATGTACCCTAGAACTTAAAGTATAATAATAATAATAAATTTAAAAAAAAAGAAAAAAAAAAAGAAAAGTACCTGGCATATAATAGGTACGCAATAGATATTGATCACTGGTAAATTCATAATAATAAAAATAACAATGGTCACTTACATTTACATAACAATTTAGAGTTTTTAAAACACATTTACTTTATTTTTAGAATGTTTTAGTAAATATAGAAATATCTTAGGAGAGGGTAACCCAATAAAACCAGGTAGAATGAGATTCACCAGGAAAAGCAGAGTCCCAAAGGACTGGGAGAAAGGGTATATACATTTGACAAGCAATGACCCTGCAAAGTCCAATACATCCAGATGCTTGTGTGAAAAGTAGCCAGTTGAATTAATGATTCGTTGGTTAGGGCTATAGAAAACAGGAAGATCATTCCAGAGGTGAGGTTAAGAAGGCATGAAAAATAGCTTTGCCTGAATCACAATTTCATCTACGTCTGCACCATTTTTGGATATTATAATCAGAGAATATTGTTGTTGGTTGGTAAAGACAACTGTTAAGAAACAGGAAAATTGGTTTACTTTTAAGTCATACCCAGATTCTTGTATATATGTGGTTTATATGCATTGAGCTTACAAGAGGGAAAATACTATTTTGCAAGCAATTTGAGAATAACAACGTAGGGGAATAGATACACTGGAAGACTGGGGCCTTTCTTTTTGAATGAGTACATTTTGTTTGTGATATACAGCCTAATGATTCTTCAGTGGCAACAGAAAAAAAATCCCAAACCAATTTTGTTTTTGAAATATTAGCAAATTTAACTTGAGAATAACAGCATTGGAAATATCTGTCTTATATACCTGTGGGAAACAAAAACGGCTTCAACTTGCTTCAACAAACAAATATTTTATTTCTCCCTACAAAGATAAAATCTCCAACCAGAGAATAACCATTTACTTTTAGCTGCAATAACTAGACTATGAAGCAACTAGACAACTGGAATAGCTCCCTTGGTTAGAAAGAGCTAGTGCTGTATTTTATAAATTCTATCTGTGGTTATTTATCACACTTAATCAGTTTAATAAAATGAAGAAAACTTGATTTTATGACTAGAACATGTGCTATGAACAAATTAAAAGTAAAAGATAATTCAATAGATAGTTATATGCCACTTTTTCTCCAAAGTAGATCTGAGTATATATGTGTAGTTTGTAGAAAGATATTACTTAAACTGAAATATTCAGATAGAATATGGAAAGTGACATCTAAAAATATATCGTAAACATATTCAATTAACCATTGTTCTTTTTCATATATGTAATAGATTATATTTAATTTTTAAAAAGGTTTTCCTTGAAAAAATGTGCATGACATTAAACTGTTCTTGTAAGCTATTCTAAAATATTTTGTTGCCTTTACCCATAAAGAATAATTTTTTAAAGTAGGAATTAGAACCATGTAGTGGTTTCTCCCAGGTTCAATAACCTATACCTCTGCAGAGACAGATGTTCAAATTATTGAATTCTTTTTATATGATAATCTCTTTATATGATAACCTTAACTCCAAAGGTTAGTCTAACTCTAACTTTTCCAATTGTAACACACCCTTTAGAACTTTATTTTATTTTTTCATTGAATCTGTATTCCCAACTCTAGGAACTAAATGTTAAATAACTTGAAAATAAAATGTTTAGTTTTTTTTTAAAAACAAAAGGTAGTTCATTCCCAATCCCTTGAAGTCACAACTATTAAAGACAATGAGACCAATCAATAATTATTACAGAAAACAATATTATCATCAAGACAGAGTGTATTTGCATGTCCTGATATCTTGAAGAAGGTTATCTGGAGGTAAATATAATTTTTAAATAAAAAATGCATGGCTATTAATAATTTAACTGTGAATTTTTTAAAGCATGAGTTATCTTGGTTAGGAAGGATTTTACATGCAATTAACAGAATTCCTGATGAATTTTGGCTTAAATAATAAAGGCAAGAAGTCTGGGAGAAAGTGGCTGCAGGTTTGCTGTAGCAGCTGGTTCATAAATTTTGCTTTGTTTGCACCTGAAAATTTTTTCTTTTTTGAGATAGGAGTCTCGCGCTGTTGCCCAGGCTGGAGTGCAGTGGCACGATCTCCTCTCACTGCAAGCTCCACCTCCTGAGTTCACGCCATTCTCCTGCCTCAACCTCCCAAGTAGCTGGGACTACAGGCACCCGCCACCACACCCGGCTAATTTTTTTGTATTTTTAGTAGAGACAGGGTTTCACCATGTTAGCCAGGATGGTCTCGATCTCCTGACCTCATGATCCGCCCGCCTCGGCCTCCCAAAGTGCTGGGATTACAGGCATGAGCCACTGCGCCCGGCCTCCACCTGCACATTGTCATTGACTTTGCCTTCATGGCCTCAAGACGGCTACAGCAGCTCTAGGCAGCAAAACCACACACTAGTATCTCAAGTGGAAAGAAAGGGGCAGGGGCACAAAACTTTCTTCTTGCAAGATCTTTGTATCTTGAAACAAAATTTTTCCCAAAAGTTCCCAAACAGACTTTCCTTTAGGTTTCATTGAATGTGGCTGTTGTCACATGGCTACCTCTAGCTCCAAGGAATATGGGAAGGAGAGTTTGTAATGAAGGAGAATGGGAAAATGGAACTTCTGTGACTGGTTTATATTAATCATGGGTCATTTTCTAGGGCTAGCAAAAAGTTCTACCTTCCCTCACATCAAGGAATCTTAGCTACCTGAAAACAACTGAGATTCTGTTAGCTAATATTTGACAAGATATAAAGTAACATCCTTCCCTGATGCCCCCAGTTAATGACTATGACCCAAAGCTTAAAATAAAATGAAAATGTATTCCTTCTATTACATTCCAAGCCCACCAGTAGTTGGGGACAGCTGTCGTTGTTTAGGGCTCACTGAGACGTGCCAGTTCCAAGAAGAGGCTCTGACACTACGCCCCTGCCCACTCATTCATAGTCATTATGAGGGAGAGGTAGTGGGATTTGGAGAAATGCTGTGATTATGAACAAAGTGTGTTCTCTCCTCTCTCTCTCCTCAAGGTCACAGCAAGAAGAAGATTGGCATTTCAATTTCTGAATGGTATCTACTCACATCTACCTCTTAGATTTCTTGAATCCTTTGGTAGCATAGACACAAGTGACCAAGTGAGCTCATAGAAACTACTAGTAACATTATCTAATTTTTATCTTCTCTCTCGGAATATATGCTTATTATTTGGCATAATTTCATTGACTCGTGTGCCCAACAGTTCTGAATAGTTTTGTGGGGCACAGTTGTTAGAGGTTAATGGTGATACAGTTGGGTGCTATTTGGAAGTGTTTCAGACTGGAACTTAGGAGTATCCAGATTATCTCTTCTCTCCTCCACTCCCTAAGGGTTTCTACACAGACCACATATCTAAGAAACAATAGCAGAATGGGGATTCAAGAACCACATAAACAGTTACCATGCATACTTCCAATAACTCTTTGGTAAAGTAGAATTGGAGTATGCAACTTAGACTCAAGCGCTAAGCAGTGATCATTTTATATTTTCTTCCATTCCTCATATGGTTCAGGTATGCTCAATAATGACAGAATCAGCACAGTGAAGAGGCAAAGAGAAGAAAAATGTCTGTGAAAAATAGATATTTCTGCCGATAGAGCCACAGCCCTAGCTTGGGTTAGGATAAGGATATAAGAAGGTCTTTGAATCAAATGTAGAATTAAATTTTAAAATGAACAAAGCAAAGTTTAAAAAATTGGAATCAGACTGTTTTAATAACTCAAAGCAGCTAAAAATAATATAATCTAGATAGGATAGTGAGACAATAGTTCCTCAGAAGGAAAAGGAAGTTCAACAAAAGAGATTTGGTATAGCTTTATTAAAAAAAAAAATTCATCTTTGTAACTCAATGAATTCTCCAATAACCCAGTCATGCAGGTGTGTTTATTGTGTTGTTTTTATGTCAAGTACACGGTTGTCATATGTATTGGAGTGTTTGCTTTTACATAAGCATATATTGTAGGTACTTATGAATTAAATTTGTTGTTAGAAACTCAGTATCTAAAATAGAAGACATATTAAATGGCAGCACATTGTTTAAATGGATGCACAGCACGGGAACCCTGGTCCTGGCCCACGAAACTATTTTTTCCTCCTAGGCCTTTGGGCCTGTGATGGGAGGGGCTGTTGTGAAGACCTCTGACGTACCCTGGATATATTTTCCCCATAGTCTTGGGGATTAACATTCAGCTCCTTGTTACTTATGCAAATTTCTGCAGCTGGCTTGAATTTCTCCTCAGAAAATGGGATTTTCTTTTCTGTTGCACTTTCAGGCTACAAATTTTCCAAATTTTTATGCTCTGTTTCCCTTTTAAAAACTGAATGCCTTTAATAGCACCCAAGTCACCTCTTGAATGCTTCGCTGCTTAGAAATTTCTTCCACCAGATACCCTAAATCATCTCTCTGAAGTTCAAAGTTCCACAAATCTCTAGGGCAGGGGCAAAATGCTGCTAGTCTCTTTGCTAAAACATAACAAGAGTCACTTTTGCTCTGGTTCCCAACAAGTTTCTCATCTCCATCTGAGACCATGTCAGCCTGAACCTTATTGTTCATAACACTATCACCATTTTTTTCAAAGCCAGTTAACAAGTCTCTAGGAAGTTCCAAACTTTCCCACGTTTTCCTGTCTTCTTCTGAGCCTTCCAAACTGTTCCAACCTCTGCCTGTTATCCAGTTCCAAAGTCGCTTCCACATTTTCAGGTATCTTTTCTGCAATGCAGGTAACACTCTCTTGTTACCAACTTTCTGTATTAGTCTGTTTTCATGCTGCTGATAAAGACATACCTAAGACTGGGCAATTTAGAAAGGAAAGAAGTTTGATTGGACTTACAGCTCCACGTGGCTGGGGAAACCTTACAATCATGGCAAAAGGCAAGAAGGAGCAAGTCACATCTTGCATAGATGGCAGCAGGCAAAGAGAGAGAGAACTTGTTCAGGGGAACTCCTCTTTTCAAAACCTTCAGATCTCATGAGACTTATTCACTACCATGAGAATAGCATGGGAAAGACCTGCTCCCATGATTCAGTTACCTCCCACAGGGTCCCTCCTACAACATTTGGAAATTCAAGATGAGATTTGAGTGAGAACACAGCCAAACCATATCATTAGTCATTGATTATTGCAAAATGTTTGGAATATATATAAAAGTCAGTGTTTAAAAATATTTCTTGAATGAATGGATGAATGAATGAGGGGCATTTTCCTTTTAGCCATTCGATGGACTGACTCCTGGACTTCCTGGTATTATGTCTTATTATGTCTCAGACAAAATTTGAGCTCTTTCTATTGAAACAGAGACACTTAGCAATACGTTTTCAAAGCAATTTTAATGCTTTAAAAATAACACATTAAAAAAATAACATGTATGCAGGACAGATATATGAGCACACAGCAACCCTTTTATTTTTAAGCTTCAAAGTGAAATCTATAATTACAATAAGGACCTGACCCCAAATTAAGAACTGAAAATACTTAGCAACCAGTCAGAAGAACAACATATATCTAGAAGCTATTTTCTTTAGCAGACTGTTTCTATGTTGAAATCTGTAATTGACAAAAACAAAATAGAACAAAACTACATACGGAGGGGAAAATAGCCAATTGCAATTCCTCTGTATCTTATAGACTTATACTCCCCTTGTTTTATGTACCCTGGAGCAGACTATCAGAACTTGGTAAAATTTCTGACTTGGAAACCCTAAAAACAAAGTAACTACAAACAAAACAAGATCATGATAAATTAGATATAAACTTTGTTGGAGACAGTAGATAGTACAGATGACCTTCCCCAGTCACATCAACACTTGACTTTATCCCCAAATATAAGTCCTTCTTTTCTTCCAAGCTAATCTTGTTTCCAATTCCTGTAATGCCTTTTAGCTCTCAAATATAATATGTCCTATCTGGAAAGCTGTTCTCCCTGAAAAACATGTGTATGTTTTGACTGACTTATGTTTCTCTCCCCCTTTAAAACCAAACTCAAAAATTGCCTCTTCCATCAAGTAATCTCTGACTGACGTCCTTTGACCAGGATCCACTGCTAAGTATCATTTTAGTTCCTATGTGTCTAAGAAAATATTTGTCATTTATGGTGATGTTGCTTTATGTTGTTCTTACACTTTTCTGGCATTTTTATATTTGGAATTCTCATGTGATTTTTAATAGAATATGTCAAAAATAATATTTGAGAAGAAAAAGTGATGTAGGTAATTTGGTTTTCTAGGATTATCTTATCACTTGGTTAGCAATAAAATTACTTGATTTTGCCAGGCATGCTTCTCAGTATATTAGAGTAGTGGTTCCTGATCAGGGATGCTGGGAGCATTAGAGTTTTCTTAAATATTTCATGGTCTATCAGAGAAATTTAAATTTTAAAAGAAGTCTGGCTGGGTGTGGTGGCTCACGGCTATAATCCCAGCACTTTGGGAGGGTGAGGTGGGTGGATCACTTGAGATCAGGAGTTCGAGACCAGCCTGGTCAACATGGTGGAACCTTATCTCTATTAAAAATACCAAAAATTAGCTGGGCATGGTGGTGGGTGCCTGTAATTCCAGCTACTCGGGAGGCTGAGGCAGGAGGATCGCTTGAACCTGGGAGGTGGAGGTTGCAGTGAGCCGAGATTATACCATTGCACTCCATCCTGGGTGACAAGAGTGAAATTCGTCTCAAAAAAAAAAAAAAAAAAAAAAAGGAAGTCTAATGGAAGTTTTGTTTCCCGAAGGAAAGGCCACCACTTAGGCTAACTAAACCATTAGGTTTCTTTGCTTTCGGCTAGATGATGTTAATTTAATGGGATATTTTTGCATTGTTGTAAATGAAGTGGCACAATTCTTTGCATCTATGAAGTTATGAAGTTACCATAAAAGACATCTTGGTGATGAAAGGATTGGTTACCATTCAAAAAGACCCTCTTCAGGACATTGTTATAGGTAGCACATATTCTGCAATTTAGATATGTTATATATGATAATTTATATTTAAAAAGATGCTTCAACCCAATTTTTTTCTGTAAATACAACAATTAGAATAGCAATGTGAATTTAGACTACTTTCTCAAATAACAATGGTTACATATGTGGTATCTTATGTGTGATAGGCAGTCTTTGGCACTGTTCATTCACAATCTCATCAATCTTCAAAACTATTCCATGAAGGCATTGTTTTTATTTTAATATTAAAGAGGTGAAGGTTGAGAAGACATGAGTAACTTTTTCAGGGTTAAGGAGTAGGTAAGCAGAAGGGCTAGGATTTGAAAGCAGATCTGTCTGAACCCAGAGTGCTTATTCATTCGACTATTATATGCTTTCTTTTCTTGGAAAAGTAAATGGGCAAACTTTGATAGGATTTAGAAGAGATATAACATGCAGACAAGAGTGTTGTCCTGTTAGCTCTAAATTGTGTGTGTGTGTGTGTGTGTGTGTTTTTTCCATGGGTGGTTGGTTGCTTTTCTATCAAGAAACCTTATTTGAATTCTATTTTTTGCATTCTCTGCTTCTCTGAAAGCATTCCTTTACCTCTGCCTTTCCCTGGATTTCGAGCTCTTTAGTTCATGAGTGATGATTTTAGCCTCATATTCTTTCTAACTGGTGATTCATTATATCTGAACCCTGTATATGGCATCCTATTTCTCAGTGATGTTTACAAACTGTTTTGTTCTCCTCTCAATGAAAACTGAAAGAATAGAAAGTTAAAAAAAGGTATCTTTGATCTCACTCAGTATTGGAGCAAGCTTTTGCTACTGTAATTATGTTCTCTAATAAGGTCATAGTTATTGGATGACTAACATATCCATGGAAGTATTTATTTACTACCCAAAACTGTGATAATCATTTGTTATACTATCTTTTCTGATCTTTTCCTCACCAAGTCATTATTTCTAGGAAATGTGGCTCTATTTTAAAAATGAACATTTTCAGCCCATTTGGAGCTCAACTGTTTTTAATGTTTAACAATCTGCTTTCTTCTGCCTTCTTTCAGGTTAATTGAGTATTTTTTATGATTCCATTTTATGCTCACTTTGGCGTGCTAGTTATTCCACTTTTAAAATTTTTAAATGATTGCTCTAAAGTTTATAATAGAAATCTCTAACAGTCTATCTTCAAATAATATTGTTAACACTTCACAGAGTACAAGAACCTTATAAGAATATACGTCAGCATATTTCCATTTTCACCCTTACATCTTTTGTACTGTTGCCACACATTTTCCTTCTACATTTGTTTTAAACTACCCAATACATCATTCCTATTTTTATTTTAGACAATTTTCTGTTAAAGATATTAAAATAAGAATAAAATTCCTGTTATATTTGTACTTATTTTTGCCATTTCTGGTATGTTTCCTTCCTTCTTGTAGATCCAAATTTCTATCTAGTCTCATTTCTTCTACCTGAAGAATTTTCAACATTACTTGTAGTGCAGGTTTGCTGAGGTGAATTCTCTCAGCTTTTGTTTGTGTGAAAAAGCCTTTATTTTGCTATTATTTTAAAATATATTTTCCCTTGCTGTAGAATTTTAAGTTGACAATGTTTTATTGTTTCATTTTGTGCTTCAAAGGTGATCTTCATTGAGTTTTGGCTCCCTATTTTTTGATGAGAACTATGCTGTCATTCTTTTACTTGTTTTTCTCTATATAATGTTGCATTTTTCTCTACTTTTAAGACGTTTTTCTTACCTTTGGTTTTAATCTGCACAGATATGTTTTTCTTTGTGCTTATCTTTCTTTGGGTTCCCTCAGCTTCTTGAAATGAAATTTGTTGACTTTCGTTGATTTTTAGATTTGGGCAAGTATTCCTTAAAACGTATCTTTTTTTTTCATTCTCTCTTTCTTCTTTAGCTTCACATGTTTAGGTGCTTTTGATGCTGTTTCAGAGCCCATGGATACTATGTTATATTTTTTCCTCCACTTTTTTTTCTTTGCATTTCACTTAAAACTCAACTGACCTATCTTCAAGTTCACTGTTGTTGTTTTTCTAATTTTGTTTTGTTCAGTCTGATGATAAGCACATAAAGGAATTCTTTGTTTCTGAATATTTTTCTTTCTGGATTTTCAATTGCCTTTATATCTCCCATTTCTCTGCTGGTAGTTGTATCAACCTATTTGTATAATTGCTCCAACATATAGGATGTCACTGTGTCTCTGTTTACTGTTCTATCTCTAGACATTTAGTAATATTTTTTCTTGCTTTTCTTTTGTTTATGTGTGTCTAGTAATTTTTAAAAGAATACCTAACATTATATATAACAGTAGAGACTTTTATAAATAAGATTTTTGCTCAGAAACAGGAATACTTACTTTTCTGTCAACAGAAGATTGAGTTGATGTAGTCGGGAACTGAACTGGATTTGGTTTTGTTGTTGCTCTACTTATCTTTAATGCTGCACAGTCTTTATATTACTCAGTGGAGATTGCTTTATATTGTGATTATTGTGAGGCCTGGAGTGGGAGAGCATCTTCCTTTCTATTCTTGCTACATTCTCAGCTTTTAGCAGGCCCTTAACACCTGTGCCTTTGAGGAGGTCTCTCTCCATGCCCACTCCCTCAGCAGTAGACTACTGCTTCTTGTTACTTGATGAAAGAGGTATGGTGGTAACTGTTTATTTCTTTTTTCAGTTCTCCTGAACCAGCACCTAAAACTGAGTGCCTACACTTTAGAAGTGGGGCTTCTTCCACACACAACTCACTTTTAACGAAGTTGATTTCTTGACAAGGTCCCTTTTGAAGCTTTAAAAATTTTAAAGGATCATATTAAATAATCATTGACCTGTACTTAATTGTTTTATCCTTATCAATAATTAGAATCTGAATTTCAATCTCTGTCACCCTGGGTGGTGTCAGGTACACAACTAAACCTATTTCCGCACCTGTTTTATTCTTTGTCTTTCTCCATCCGCCTTTCTCACCATTTTCCTTTTCAGCACTTTGGATTTTGACCAATGATAGAGAACAACATATGGATTGGTGTCACAAATTTTATAAATTCCACCCCGGATTGGATTATCATTATGCCTTTAAAGTCCCCCTTCCAAGTGCCTATTTATCTCAGTGGTATTTCAGCCTTCCCCAACTCTTCCAAGACATTCTTTTAGGAATTAAGGATGTGATCAAACACAATCATTGACCTCATAGAATTTTCAAACTAGTGCTGGATGTTAATTGATCACATTGAGAAATAACACCTTATATTTGCCATCCCTGACTTCGGAATAGCATCTCCTGCTTTTCTTGTACCCAGCTGTTGTGGTCTACTAAGTGTTGCTTTAATTCAGAAATTTTCTTTAGCTGGAATTTTACACTCCTCCTCTTCATTAAATAAGAGTGGGTGGAGTTTATTCTGGATTGTGTGTGTGTGTGTGTGTGTGTGTGTGTGTGTGTGTAACAACAGAGAGAGGAGAGAGAAAGGGAGGGAGAGACAGGGAGGAGGAAGAGAGTAAAAGAGGGAGAGAGAGAGAGAGACAGAGAAAGAGTAAGAGAAAGAGAGCAAGTGATACAGAGAGAGAATGTGTTATAGATAAGAGGGACTTGACCCTGTTAATCTGCTGAAGAGGGATGAGTATGGAAGGTATAATTCGTGCACTTGGGACTTTTGGGAGAAGAGAGGGAATGGAACCTAAGATATAGAGGAATAGTTCATCTTAGGAGAAGAGTGGGACACTATACCTCTGAGAAAAATTAAAAGGGAAAATAGGGATGGATTTGTAGATGGGTGAGAAACATTGAATATGATCCTCTCTGATAATCTTTATATGGTGGGGGGAAAAGTCAACTGAGATTGAAATAATGTTATGGAATAAGGATTCCAGAGATAGTGATGAATTTTATTTATTAGTATTATAGGAGACTAACTGGGGCCAAACAAAAAGATTGTTGATCAGTGATGAGGGACTGGCTGTAGTTGGAGACCATGACTTTAGATAGCACTGATTCATTTCATATATGTTAACCAAATCTGTATGTCCATATGTCCAGCTATGACCTCACCTCTAAGCTGCAGACCCACATTTGCTACACACACGCACCCATCCCCTCATGCACCCCACCGAACACACACACCTGGAATTTTCACAGGCTTAACATTTCCCAAAGAATTCATTATTTCACTCTTCGAAAACTTCACGCTACTTTCTAAATACCTAATGGTGATAAAGGGTGATTAAGACCTATCCGGTATCCCAATTAAAAAAAAAATACTAATTCATCTGAATAAATATTTATTGAGCAGTTGATTGCTCCAAGAATAATGAATTTATAGTAGGAAGAGAGGTTTGAATCCTGCCTTCAAAGAGCTTATGAAATTTCTAACCACGTCATAGACAATAACAATGTCATTCTTGTTTGTTATATTGTAGTGACCTCTTAAAATAGTAATCAGCAAACTATAGCTCATGGGCCTAATCCAACCTACTGGCTTTTATTGCGTGGATTGTGACCTAAAGTTTTTTCCTTCACTTTTTTTCTTTTTTAAATAAGAGTGAGATTCACATTACATAAAATTAACAGTTTTATACTGTACATTTCAATTTCATTTAGTACATTCACAGCTATTACCTATATCAACTTCTAAAACATTTTCATCATCTCAAAAGAAAAGACCACATTCATTAAGCAGTCATTCCCCATTGTTTCCCACCACCCCCTCTTCCCTGGTGTATTAGTCTGTTCTCACGCTGCAAAAGGACATGCCCAAGACTGGGTAATTTATAAAGGAAAGACGTTTAATTGACTCACAGTTCCGCATGGCTGGGGAGGCCTCAGGAAACTTACAATCATGGCAGAAGGAGAAGAAATCATATCTTTTTTCACATGCCAGCAGGGGAGAGAAGTGCAGAGCAAAGAATGGAAAAATCCTTTATAAAACCATCAGATCTGAAGAAGACTCACTCACTGTCATGAGAACAGCATGGGAGAACCACTCCCATGATTTAATCACCTTCCACAAGGTCCCTCCCATAACATGTGGAGATTACAATTCAGATTACAATTCAAGATGAGACTTGGGTGGGGACACAGAGCCAGACCATGTTGTTCTGTCCCTGGCTTCGGCCGAATCTCATCTTTCTCACATTCCAAAACACAATTATGCCTTCCCAACAGTTGCCCAAAGTCTTAATTCATTTCAGCATTAACTCAAAAGTACAACTCCATAGTCTCATCTGAGACAAGGCAAGTCCCTTCTACCGATGAGCCTGTAAAATCAGTATCAAGGTAGTTATTTCCTAGATAAAATGAACGATGTACAGGCATTGAGTAAATACACCTATTCCAAATGGGATAAATGGGCCAAAACAAAGGGTCTACCGGCCCCATGCAATTCCAAAATAACTTATTTTGTCTCCATGCCTCACATCCAGGTCACGCTGATGCAAGAAGTGGGTTCCCAGGGACTCGGGCAGCTCTGCCCCTATGACTTTCCAGAGTACAGGCCCCCTCCTGGCTGCTTTCACAGGCTGGTGTTGAGTGTCTGCAGCTTTTCCAGGCACACAGTGCAAGCTGTTGGTGGATTTACCATTCTGGGGTCTGGAGGGCAGTGGCCCTCTTCTCACAGCTCCATTAGGTAGTGCCCCTGTGGGGACTCTGTGTAGGGGCTCAGTCCCCACATTTTCCTTCTGCACTGCCCTAGCAGAGGTTCTCCAAGATGACTCCACCCCCGCAGCAAACTTCTGCCTTGACATCAAGTGTTTCCACATTTTCAGGTTTGTTTATAGCAACACCCCACTGTCTGCAGTACCAATTTACTGTGTTAGTCCATTCTCACGCAACTATGAAGATATACCCAAGACTGAGTAATTTATATAGAAAAGAGGTTTAGTTGACACACAGTTCTGTATGACTGGGGAGGTCTCAGGAAACTTACAATCATGGCAGGAAGCACTTCTTCACAGGGCAGCAAGAGAGAGAATGAGTGCCAAACAAACAAGGAAAAGTCTCTTACAGAACCGACATATCTATTGAGGACTCACTCAGTATCACAAGAACAACATAAGGGAACTGCCCGCATGATTTAATCACCTCCCACAAGGTCCCTCCTCCAGCACGTGGGGATTACAATTCAAAATGATGTTTACGTGAGGACACAGAGCCAGACCATATTACCTGGAAACCAGCATTATGTTTTCTGTCTGCATAGATTTAACTCTTCTGGATATTTCATATCAATAAATCTTATAACATATGATCTTTTGCATCTGACTTTTTTCATATAGCCTAATGTTTTTGAGGTTCCTCCACATTACAGCATGTATCTGTACTTCATTCCTTTTTATTACTAAATATTATTTTATTGTATGTCTAAATCACATATTATTTACCAATACATCCATTGATGAACATATGAGTTGTTTTCAGTGTCTTAATGGAACATGTGTGGAGTGGATGGGGCAGGCAGGAAGGAATAAATTGACTGTTATGAATGGTACTGCTATGAATATTCATGTACCTGTATTTGTTTGAGTCTCTGTTTTTTGTTTTTGTTTTTGTTTTTGTTTTTGTTTTTTTGAGATGGAGTCTCGCTCTGTTGCCCAGGCTGGAGTGCAGTGGCGTGATCCTGGCTCACTACAAGCTCCGCCTCCTGGGTTCACGCTGTTCTCCTGCCTCAGTCTCCCGAGTAGCTGGGACTACAGGCACCCGCCACCACACCCAGCTAATATTTTTGTCTTTTTTTAGTAGAGACGGGGTTTCACCGTGTTAGCCAGGATGGTCTCGATCTCCTGACCTCGTGATCCACCCGCCTCAGCCTCCCAAAGTGCTGGGATTACAGGCGTGAGCCACCGCGCCTGGCCGAGTCTCTGTTTTTAATAATTTGGGGTATATACCTAGTGGGGGAATTGCTGGGTAATTTGGTAATACTATGTTTAATTTTTTGAGAAACTGCCAGACAGTATTCTACAGTGGCTTCAACATTTTACATTCCTGCTAGCAATGCAGGAATGTTTCAATTTCTTCACATTCTCACCAATACTTGTTATTTTCCATTTTTAAAACACCATCCTCCTGGGTGTAAAGTGGTATCTTATGGTTTATATTTTGCATTTCACTAATGCCTAATTGTGTTAAGCATCTTTTCATGTACTTGTTGGCCATTTGTATACCTTCTTTGAAGAAATATATATTTAGGTCCTTTGTTCACTTTTTAATTGGTTTGTTTTCTTTTTGTTATTGAGTTATAAAAGTTATTTAGCTATAAGAGTTCTGAATAGTAGATGCTCATCAGATATGTGATTTGCAAATATTTCCTATTATTCTACAGGTTGTTCACATTCTTGATAATGTATATTGATGCACAAAAGCTTACAATTTTAATAAAGCTTTGTTTATCAATTTTTTCTTTTGCTATTTATGCCATTGGTGTCATATCTAAGAAACCATTGCCAAATTCAAGTTTATGAAGATTTATCACTATGTTTTCTTCTGTTTCATAGTTTTAGACATTACATTTACATCATTGATCCATTTTGAGTGAATTGTTGTATACACTATGAGGTAAAGATCCAACTTCATCTTTTGTGTGGGAATATTCAGTTGTCTTGGCACCATTTATAAGAAGACTATTGTTTCTTCAATGAATAGTATTTTAGTCCATTTGTGTTGCTATAATGGACGATCTGAGGCTGGGTGATTTATAAAGAATAGAAGTCTATTTGGGTCACAGTTTTGCAGGTTGTACAAAAGCCCTCTGGTGAGGGCTTTAGGGAATTTTCACTCATGCTGGGAAGCAAGTGAGAAAAGAAGGTAAAAAACAGGAGGGAGAGGTGGAGCAAGATGGCAGAATAGAGGGCTCCACTGGTCCCCATTTCCCTTGCACAAGGAAATTCTGCAACTGAAAAATGCAACTGGTACACTGAAGAATGTATCAGAGTCTTTTAATTGTAGAATTGACCAAGTGGAAGAAAGAATTAGTAAGCTTGAAGACGAGCTATTTGAAAATGCACAGTCAGAGGAGACAAAAGATAAAAAGAATAAAAAACAATGAAGCATGCTTACAGAATGTAGAAAATAGCCTCAAAGGGGCAAATCTGAGATTTGCTGGCCTTAAAGAGTAAATATAGAAAGAGATATGGGTAGAAAGTTCATTCAAAGGGATAATATCAGAGAACTTCTCAAACCAAGTGAAAGATATCAACATTCAAGTACAAGAAGATTATAGAATACCAAGCAGATTTAAAACAAGGAAGACTTCCTCAAGACATTTAATAATCCAACCCCCAAAGGTCAAGAATAAGGAAAGCATCCTAAAAGCAGCAAGAGAAAACAAACAAATAACACACAATGGAGCTCCAAAACAACTGGCAGCAGACTTTTCAGTGGAAACTTTACAGTAGAGGAGAGATTGATATGACATATATAAAATGTGGAAGGCAAAAAAAAAACTTTTACCTTAGAATAGTATATCCTATTAAAATACCCTTCAAACATGAAGGAGAAATAAAGACTTTTCCAGACAAACAAAAGCTAAGGGACTTCATCAACACCAGCCCTGTCCTACAAGAGTTGCAAAAGGAAGTACATCAGTCAGAAATAAAATTATGTTAATGAGTAATAAGTAATCACCTGAAGGTACAAAACTTGCTGGTAGTAGTAAGTACACAGAAAAACAAAGAATATTATAAAATTGTAACTGTGACGTGTAAACTACTCTTATCCTAAACAGAAAGATTAAATGAACCGATTAAAAATGATAACTACAACTATTCAAGATATAGTATCTTAGGATATAAATAGAAACAACAAAAAGTTTAAAACCTGTGGGACAAAGTTAAGCCTTAGAGTTTTTATTAATTTTCATTTGTTTGTTTATGTGAGCAATTTTAAGTTGTTGCTAGGTTAATTTTTTTTTAATTTTACTTTAATTTTATTTTATTTTGAGACAGAGTCTCACTCTGTCACCCAGGCTGCAGTGGCACAATCTCGGCTCACTGCAACCTTTGCAATCCCAACTTCAAGCGATTCTCTTTCCTCAGCCTCCCTAGTAGCTGAGATTACAGGCATGCACCACCACCCCAGACAGCTATTTTTTAAACATTATTTTTAATAGAGATGAGGTTTTGCCATGTTGACCAGGCTGGTCTTGAACTCCTGATCTCAAGTGATCCACCATTTGTAAGCCTCCTGATAACCTCAGACCAAAAAACATGCAATAAAGACACAAAAAATAAAAATCAAGAAAGTAAATCATATCACCAGAGAAAATCACCTTCCCTAAAGGAAGACAGGAGGAAAGAAAAAAGAAAGAGAAGAACACACCACAACCAGAAAACAAATAACAAAATGGCAGGATTAAGTCCTCACTTATCAATAATAATGTTGAATGTAAGTGGAGAAAACACTCCAACCAAAAGATGTTGAGTGGCTGAAGCAACTTAAAAAATAAGACTCAATGATCTATTGCTTCAAGAAATACACTTCATATATAAAGACACACAAAAACTAAAAAGAAATGTAAAAATATATTCCATGCAAATGGAAATCAAAAAAGAGCAGAAGTAGCTATACTTATATCAGACAAAATAGATTCCAAGAAAAAAACTATAAGAAGAAACAAAGAAGGTCACTGTACGATGATAAAGGGGTCAATTCAGCAAGACAATTTTAAATATATATGCACCCAACACTGAGGCACCCAGATATGTAAAGCAAATATTATTAGAGCTAATGAAAATGATAAGCCCAACACAATAATAGCTGGAGACTTCAACACTCCACTTTCAGCACTGGACAGATCTTCCAAACTGATTTTCTGCTGATTTGCAGAAAATCAGCAAAGAAACATTGGATTTAATCTGCACTATAGACCAAATGGATCTAATAGATATTTAGAGAACATTTCATCCAACGGCTGCAGAATACACATTCTTTTCCTCAGCACATGGATCATTCTCAAGGATAGACCATATATTAGGTCACAAAACAAGTCATAAAAAATTCAAAAAAATTGAAATAATATCAAGCATCTTTTCTGACTACAGTGGAATAAAACTAGAAATCAATAACAAGAGGAATTTTGGAAACTATACAAATACACAGAAATTAAACAATATGCTCCTGAAAATCCTGTACCTGAAAGACAATGAAGAAATTAAGAAGGAAATTGAAAAATTTCTTGAAACAAATGATAATGGAAACACAACATACCAAAACCTATGAGAACAACAAAAGCACTGTATAAAGAGGAAAGTTTACAGCTATAAGCACCTATGTCAAAAAATAGACACACTTCAAATAAACAGCCTAAAGATGCATCTTAAACAACTAAAAAAGCAAGAGCAAACCAAACCCAAAGATAGTAGAAGAAAAGAAATAATAAAGACTAGAGCAGAAATAAATGAAATGGAAATATAGAAAACAATATGAAAGATAAATGAAAGAAAAAGTTGGTTTTAAAAAAGTTAAAATTGACAAACTTTTAGCCAGACTAAGAAAAAAAGAGAAAGACTCAAATAAGAGATGAAAAAGGAGATATTACAACTAATACTGCATAAATTCAAAGGATCATTAGTGGTTACAATGAGCAACTATATGCCAGTAAATTGGAAAACCTAGAAGAAATGGACAAATTTTAGACAATACAACCTACCAAGATTGAATGAGGAAGAAATCCAAAACCCAAACAGACCAATAACTAATAACAAGATCAAAGCCATAATAACATCTCCAAATAAGGAAAAGCCTGGGACCTGATGGCTTCACTGCTGAATTCTACCAAACATTTAAAGAAGTTCTAATACCAATCCTAATCAAACTATTCTGAAAAACAAGGAGGAAGGAATGCATCTAAACTCATTATTTGAGGCCAGTTTTACCCTGACACCAAAAACCACAGACACATCAAAAAAAGAAATCTACAGGCCAATACCTCTGAAAAATATTGATGCAATAATCTCCAACGAAAATTTAAACATTATCAAAAAAATACTGGCAAACCAAATGCAACAATACATTAAAAAGATCATTCATCGTGACCAAGTGAGATTTATCCCTGGGATTCAAAGATTGTTTAGCATATGCAAATCAATCAACGTGATACATCGCTCAACAGAATGAAGGACAAAAACCATTATGATCATTTCAATTTATGCTGAAAAACCATTTGATAAACTTCAATATCCCTTCATGATAAAAACCCTCAAGAAACTGGGTATAGAAGGAACATACTTTAACATAATAAAAGTAACGCACTGCAGACTCATAGCTGGTATCATACTGAATGGGATAAAACTGAAAGTCTTTCCTTTAAGATCTGGAATACAGCAAGGATTCCCACTTTCACCACTGTAATTCAACATAGTACTGAAAATTCTAGTAAAGCAATCAGACAAGAGAAACAAATAAAGGGCATGCAAATTGGAAAGAAAGAAGTCAAATTATCCTTTTTGGCAGATGATATGATCTTATATTTGGAAAAACCTAAGGATTCCACAGGAAAACTATTAGAACTGATAAACAAATTCAGTAAAGTTGCAGGATGCAAAATTAACATACAAAAATCAGTAGCACTTCTATGATGAACCATCTGAAAAAGAAATCAATAAAGTAATCCCATTTACAATAGCCACAAATAAAATTAAACACTTAGTAATTAACTTAACCAAAGTAGTGAAGGACCTCTATAATGAAAATTATAAAACATCCATGAAAGAAATTGAAGAGAACCCATGTTCATGGGTTGGAAAAATCAATATTGCTAAAATGTCCATACTACTCAAATCAATCTACAGATTCAACGCAATCCTCATAAAAATACCAATAGCATTCTTCATGGAAATAGAAAAGACAAACCTAAAATTTATATGGAACCGCAAAAGACCTAGAATAACCAAAGCTATTCTGAGCAAAAATAGCAAAACTAGAGGAATCACATTAACTGACTTCAAATGTAGAGCTATAATAACCAAATAAGCATGGTGCTCATGTAAATACAGACACATGGACCAATGGAACAGAATAAAGAACCCAGAAACAAATCCACACACCTACAGTGAATTCATTTTCGACAAAGGTGCCAAGAACATGCGCTGGGGCAAAGACAGTCTTCAATACACGCTGCTGGGAAAACTGGATATTCATATGCAGAAGAATGAAACTAGACCCTATCTCTCACCGTATACAAAAATTCAATCAAAAAAGATTGAAGACTTAAATCTAAGACCTCAGACTATAAACGACTACAAGACAACATTGGAGGTACTCTCCATGCAAGACATTGGCCTGGGCAAATTTTCTTGAGTAGTACCCCACAAGCACAGGCAACTAAAGCAAAAAAGGACAAATGGGTTCACATCAAGTAACAAGCTTCTGCATACCAAAGGATATAGTCAAGAAAGGAAGGAGACAACCCACATAATGGTAGACAATATTTGCACACTGCTTATCTGACAAAATATTAATAACTAGAATATATAAGGAGCTCAAACAACTCTATAGGAAAAATATAATTATCCAGTCAAAAACTGGGCAAAAGATCTGAGTAGACATTTCTCAGACAAACAAATGGCAAACAGGCATTTGAAAAGGGGCTCAACATCATTAGTCGTCAGATAAATGCAAGTCAAAACCACAATGAGATATTATCTTACCCCAGTTAAAATGGCTTAAATCCAAAAGACAGACAATAACAAATTCTGGCAAGAATGTGCAGAAAAGAGAACCCTCATATGCTGTTAGTGGGAATGTAAATTAGTATAACCACTATGGAAAGTAGTTTGAAGATTTCTCAAAAACACTAAAAATAGCACTACCATATGATCCAGCAATCTTCTTATTGTTGACTCTATACTCAAAGGAAAGGAAATCAGTATATTCAAACAGATAGCTGCACTCCCATGTTTGCTGCTGCACTGTCCACAATATCCAAGGTTTGGAAGCAATCTAAGTGTTCATCAACAGATGAATAGATAAAGAAAACGTGGTACATATACACAATAGAGTACTATTCAGCCATAAAAAGAATGTGATCCTGTCATTTGCAATAACATGGATGGAACTGGAGGTCATTATGTTAAATGAAATAAGAAAAGAACAGAAAGAAACATCATGTATTCTCACTTATTTGTGGGATCTAAAAGTTAAAACAATTGAACTCATGGACAGAGAGAGTAGAAGAATGATTATCAGAAACTGGGAAGGGTATTGGGGGTGGATAGGAGGTGGGAATTGTTAATGCGTACCAAAAAATAGCTAGTAAGAATGAATAAGACCTACTATTTGATAACACAACAAAGTGACTACAGTAAATAATAACTACACTTCAAAATAACTAAAAGAGTACAATTGGATTGTTTATTACAAGAAGGATAAATGGTTGAGGAGATGGATACCCCATTCTCCATGATGTGATTATTATGCATTGCATGCCTGTATTAAAACATTGCATGTACCCCATAAATACGTATACCTACTATATACCCACAATTGAAAATAAAAAATTTTAAAAAATGCACCTAATTTTTGTGTGTTGATCTTGTATCCTTCAACTTTGCTAAATTTATTACATTTTGTAGTTTTTTGTGTGAATTCTTTAGAATTTTTTTATGTATGTATTTTGTAAATATCCATTTTTGCTATGAACAGGAATAGTTTTACTTCTTTTTTCCCAATTTGAATGATTTTGTTTCTTTTTCCTTGTCTAGTAGTCTTTGTCTAAAATTTTCAGTGCATTATTGAATAGCAGTGGTAAAAGTGAGCATCCACATCTTTTTCCTGATTTTAGGGAAACTTTATGTTTTCCACTATTGAGTATAATATTAGCTTTTTAAAAATGAATGTGCTTTATAAGGTTGAGGAAGTCCTATTTTATCTCTGATTTTTAAATTAAATTATTTTAAGTATTAAAGGATGTTGGATTTTTCCAAATGCTTTTCCTGTATAAATTAAGGTGGTAAATTTTTAAAAATTTTGATTAATGTGGTATATTACATTGAGTGATTCTTGTATATTGAATAACTTGCATTTCTGGGATGAATCATGCTTATGGCATATCATCCCTTTACTGGGCTTCTGTGTTCAGTTTGCCAATATTTTTGAAAATTTTTGTATCTATATTCACAAGGAATATTACTCCCTTAAACTAATAAAAATATATTATGAATTAACACCACCTTATCTTCAATAGTATACAAAAACTTTGCTCCCTACAGCTCTACCACCCCCTTTATGTTGTTTTTACAAAATACATTTTGCATCGTGTGTGCATTGACATGGATTTTTAATTATTGTTATATACCTGTGGCATTAAATCATATAGGAAAAGAAGGAAGAGTTTCAAACCAAAAATACAATAATACTAATCTTTGCGTTTACCTATGTGGTTATCCCAGTAACATTAATTATTTGTATGGCTTCAAGTTACTGTCTAGAGTCCTTTCATTTCCATCTGAAGAATAGAACTCCTTTTTAGCATTTATTATAGGGTAGTGCTACTGGTGACAAACTCCCATAGCTTATGTTCATCAAATAATATCCTAATTTTGTCTTCATTTCTGAAAAACAGTTTTGTTGAATATACAATACTTAAATGATAGTATTTTCTTTCAGCATTTTAACTCTGTCATTCCTGTTTTCTGGCCTTTATAGTTTCTGCTGAGAAACTGACTGCTAATGTTGTTGAGGATTCCTTGTACCTGTAATTTACTTTTCTCCTGCTGCCTTCAAGATTTTATCTCTTTTACTTCTGACAGTTTGACTACAATGTGTTTTGATATGGAATGCTTTGTGTTGTCCTTTTTTGAGTTTCTTCAGATTCTTGGATATCTACATTTGTGTCTTTATCAACACTGGGAAGTTTGTGACCATTATTTCTTTAAATATTCTTTCTGTCTCTTTATTTTCTCCTTGTGGGACTCCTATTATTTGTATTATTGTACACTTAACGGTGTTCCATAGTTCTTTGAGTCTCTATTTATTTCTTTTTTGTACACCTTGGACTAAATCATTTCAATTGACCTATCCTCAGGTATGCTGTTTCTTTCTTCTGCCTGTTCAAATCTGCTATGGAAACACTTGTGGATTTTTCATTTCAGTTATTATACTTTGAGCTCCATTTTTTATACTTTTGGTACCTTTCTTTTATAATTTTTAATCTCTTCGTTAATATTCTCTACTTGCTGAGACATTGTTATTTTGGTTTCATTACACTCTTTTTCAGTGGTTTTCTTTAGTTCTTTAAATATATTTAAGACAGCTGATTTAAAGTTTTTTTCTAGTAAGTCCAATGTTTTTGCTTCACAGGGTCAGTTTCTGTTAATTATTTCTGTGATTAGGGCATATTTCTTATTTTTTCATACTTTGTATTTTTTGTTGCAAACTGGACATTTTAAATATTGTAATGTGGTACCTCTGGAAATCAAATTCTCCCCTTCCCCAGGGTTTGGTTTTGCAGTTTTTTGTGGGTTTTAGTTGGTTGCTTGTTTAGTCACTTTTCTAAGTCATTTTGCAACGTCTGTATTCTTTATTGCGTGTAGTCTCCAATCTGTTTCTTTAGCTTCTATTCAGCTAGTGTTTTGACAGAGTTTTCCTTAAATGCCTGGCTCCAAAAACAGAATGGAACAACAATAACAAAAAAGAAAACAAAAGAAGGAAAGAAGGAAGAAAATGTAAAAAAGAAAAGAGAGAAACCCTCCTATACTTTGCAGCTTTTGCTCCGTTGGGACACTCCAACTCAGCCAGGGTGTTTATAACTCTGCCTTAGCCTTCACTTCCTGTTTATGCTAAATCTAGACATAAGTCAGTGGTGAAAGCCTAGAGTGTTCTCAAATCTTTTCTAAGCCTGTGTTCTGTCCTCGTCATGTGCATGGTTTTCTAAATTTTCCTGTTTACATGGGAGCCTTTCAATGCCCTTATTTCCCAAGAAAACTCTCCTTCTTTTCTTCTCATGCTTTTGGCATGTCTACTGTTTACCTCAACTGGAATCTCTTGCCTCACATGGTAGTAGGTTGCTCCTTTGTCTTACAGTGTTTTCAAAGAATTCCCTCAGCATGACTCCTTTTCCACCTGAGAGCATTCCAAGTTAGCTTAAACAAAGGCAAGCACCTTGTATCAGTCCTTTGGTAGCCCCTGGAAAGTACAAAACTGATAAACACAATTCTTTTGAGAATGGGGTCTTCTCTGCTTTCTCACAAACCAGAGGCCCGAGTCCCACATTTCCAGTGGGCTTCCTACCCTCTTCAATATCATCACCAAGCTTAAGAAGGAGTTGCAAAGGGCACTTATACAAGGGTATAAGTGCCCTACCATTTTCATGATGCTTTTTTTTTCTGGATTAAATATTTGCTTGATTGATATAAATTGTTACCTGTTTTTCAGAGTTCTGACAAAGTTGATTTTGACAGTTTTACTTGAGTTTTTGGTGTTTCTATACTGAAATGGGCCCTTGAAGCTAGCTATCCTACCGTTTTGGTAACATTATCTCTATAAATGGTTTTTTATTTTAAGACTTAAAAAATCTTTTATTTTAGGTCTGGGGGTACATGTGATGGTTTGTTACATAGGTAAAAACATGTCATGTAGGCTTGTTGTACATATTACTTCATCACCCAGGTATTAGGCCCAGTACCCAATAGTTATCTTTTCTGCTCCTCTCCCTTCTGTCACTCTCCCTGCAGTGTCTGTTGTTTCCTTCTTTGTGTTCATAAATTCTTATCATTTAGCTCCCACTTATAAGTGAGAACACGTGGCGTTTGGTTTTCTGTTCCTCTGTTAGTTTGCTGAGGATGATGACTTCCAGCTTCATCCATGTTCCTGCAAAAGACATGATCTCATTCTTTTTTATGGCTGCACAGCATTCCATGTTATATATGTCCCACATTTTCTTAATCCAGTCTGTCATTGATGGGCACTTAGGTTGATTCCATGTTTTTGCTATTGTGAATAATGCTGCAATGAACATTGGCATGCATGTGTCTTTATGGTAGAATGATTTATATTCCTCTGGTTATAAACCCAGTAATAGGATTGCTGGTTCAAATGTTAGTTCTGCTTTTAGCTCTTTGAGGAATTGCCGTATTGCTTTCCACAATGGTTTAGCTAATTTACACTTCCCCCAACAGTCTATAAGTGTTCCTTTTTCTCCACAACCTCACCAGCATCTGTTATTTTTTGACTTTTTATTAATAGCCATTCTGACTGGTGTGAGATCATATCTCATTGTGGTTTTGGTTTGCATTTCTCTGATGATTGGTGTTACTAGGCTTTTTTTCATATACTAGCTGGTGGCAAGTATGTCTTCTTTTGAGAAGTGTCTGTTCATGTCCTTTGCCCACTTTTTAATGGGGTTGTTTAATGGGGTTGTTTAAGCTTTATATAGATGCTGGATATTAGACCATTGTCAGATGCATAGTTTGCAGATATTTTCTCCCATTCTGTAGCTTGTCTGTTTACTCTGTTGATAGTTTCTTCTGCTACATCCCACTTGTCAATGTTTGCTTTTGTTGTAGTTGCTTTTGGTGTCTTTGTCATGAAATCTTTTCCTGTTCCGGTGTCCAGGATGGTATTGTCTGGATAGTCTTCAGGAGTTTTTACAGTTTTGGGTTTTACAATTAAGTCTTTATCTTGAGTTGAGTTTTGTGTATGGTATAAGAAACATGTCCAGCTTCAATCTTCTATATATGGCGGCTAGCCAGTTAACCTAGCACCATTTATTGAATAGGTAGCCTTTACTCCATTGCTTGTTTTGTCAGCTTTATCAAAGATCAGATGGTTGTAGATGTGTGACCTTTTTTTCCAAACTATCTATTCTGTTTTATTGGTCTGTGTGCCTGTTTTTGTATAAGTACCATAGGTAACCAGGGAGGTGAAAGATTTCTATAATGAGAATTACAAAACATTGCTCAAAGAAATCAAAGAAGATATAAACAAATAGAAAAATATTCAATGTTCATATATAGGAAGAATCAATATCATTAAAATGGCTATGCTGCCCAAACCAATTTACAGATTCAATGCTATTCCTATCAAACTACCAATGACATTCTTCACAGGATTAAAAAATAAAAACCATTTTAAAAATCATATAGAACCAAAAAGAACAAAGCTGGATGCATCAAGTTACCTGACTTAATACTATATTACAGGACTACAGTAAGACATTTTTAAAAATCAAAAGAATACTATTTTATGGCCTGTGAGTATTATATGAAATTCCAAGTTTGGTGTCCATAAATATTTATCGGGACATGTCTACACTAATTCATTTACATATTATCTATGCCTGCTTCAGTGCTACAATAGCAGAGTTGAGTAGTTTTGACAGAAATAATGTGGTCTGCAAGCCTAAAATATTTACAATCTGACCCTTAACAGAAAAAAATTGCCAGCCCATTTTAAAACCTTTCAGCTTCCAGTGTCCTCTCTACCTCTTATAGCCTCCAAGTTGTTATTGACATCTTTGTTCAAAATAATTTTAATTTATCTCAAATCTTTTTAATTTGATCTACAATGTGCTTCTCAATTTGACCCAACCTGCTGCTTAAGCCTCATCTCCCATCACTTCTCTAGGTTCACTCTAATTACATTACACTTCTTACTCTTCCCCTTAAATGGCATGTTTTTTTTTTTTTTTTTTTTTTTTTCATGAATGTTTATGCATTGGCATATGCTTTTATTTCTTGGGATACCCTTTTAGACTTTTTTAACCTGTGAAATCCTGATTGTCTCTGGAGTAGGTGGAATAGTGGCCCCACCCCCTCCAGCCCCAAGAGAGAAGTCCACCTGGAACCAGTGAATGTGATCTTATTTGGAAAAAAGGTCTTAGTAGATGTAATTAAGATAAAGACCTTGAGGTGAGATCATCCTGGCTAGGCCCCATATCCAATGACAAGTTTCCTTATAAGAGAAGATAAGGGGAAGGAACATACAGAGGAAGAAGTGATACAAAGACAGAGGCAGAGTTTGGAGCGATGTGCCTAGAAGCCAGCAGCCATCCTGTGCTAGGAATGACACATGAAAGCTGTTCTTCCTCAGAACGTCTAGAAGCAACCAAGTAAGCTCACATCTTCATTTCAGGGATCTGGCCTCCAGAACTATGAGAAAATAAATTTCTGTTGTTTTCAGCCACTGTTTGTGGTGATTTATTATAGCAGCCCTGGAAAAATAATATATCCTCTAAAATACCCAGCTCAAGTGTAATTTTACGAAGGATTATCTGATTATGTGCTCATTCCGCTTTTGTATTATAGCATTTACCAAATTTTATTTCAATTTATTTCTTCAACTCTTTATCTTCTCTAAAAGCTCTGAACTTGTCCAGGCTAAGAATAAGAACTTAGTTTTATTTTATCCTTCACACTCAGCATGGTATCTGGCATACAGCGACTGCCCCATATTTATTGAATGAATGAATGAATAAATAAATAAATAATAATAGACTATCAGATGACATAGCAAGTCTTGCTTAGAGTCAGTTTATTAGTATTCTATATTTGGTTCTGCTACTTAAAAGTTTGACCAGATGACACTTTGATCCTCAACTTACCCATCTGTGTACTATGAGAGTGGAACTAAGACTTTTCCGAGCTGTGAAATTTTAAGATGTCTCATTTCTTTTGAGTGATTTCTTTCATGTCAGTTTCTGTTTTTGTGATTGAATATGAAGAAAAATATCTTTTAGATTCTTCAGGGAAAACTACCACACTTCTAACATGTTTATGAGATATATAGATATCTATAAATATAGTATGTTTAAAAAGATTTTGATTCCTCTCCCTTTCTTTTGTTTCTAGACCACACCCATAAATAACCTGATAAAAATATATGAAAGAATTTCTATTGTTATATCCACAGCAAACAAATTTTTTGGCTTTAAAAGGTGAACTTGTATGTTTTGATAGTGAATCTAGTGTTGAAACTAAGTTTTTCAGGATACACTTTGTAATACTTATTAATCATTTGAGGTGTACATATTACACAATAATACAAAAATTGGTGCATATAAAATACATATAATTTATTATAAATACAAATTCAATGTAATGTGCCTAATTTATTGTTTGTATTCAGCTCTGAAATTAGTTTTTCTTTTGTATATAGCTCAAACTATTTATTTTTTGATGGTCTGTTTTCAATATTTCTGGTGTGGTAAAATGCTAATGCATCAGTCAATTGATGATATAAGCACTTGTGTATCCACATGTGAGGAAAGCATACAACACATATTGTTTGGACATTATTTGCATCAGTGAAGATGCACCTTTATATGGGCCCTTCTTCAAAGTGCTATTAAAACTTTGACTTAGCAAATCACTTGCAAAATAATCACCCCCACAAAGAGATAAGAAAATAGAAATGTCAGTATAGTCATAGAATGAAGACTAAAAGTAAAATTGCTAGATGAGTTGGAGTCAGAAGTTGAGAACCCAGCTTTATAGTGTAGCCAAGTGTGATTTGAAAGAAATTAGGAATCCTCATAAAAGCTAATTAATTTGGAACCACTTAAAAACCACCCTAGAACTTAAAGTATAATAGTAATTAAAAAAAAAAATACTACTTGCCTAAAATGGAAGAAAAGCTAGAAGTCCCTTGCATTTCAAGCTTGAATCTTTTCTCTCATGCTGGTCACAGAATTCTCTTTCACCTTTTTAAATAAAACTCATTTTTATTGAGACCCTGTTGTGTGCATGGATCTGTACCATTGATTACAAGTATACAATCTGATCTGATTCTTAAAACCAAGAGTTCTGTAGTCTTTCTTCTTGATTATGTGAGGCATGTACAATGCAGATATTTTCTTAGTGTTAATTAAAGTGGTACAGTTCAGAAGGGATCAGAACAAACAGCAATCAGTAAAAATCAATGTTTTCTGAAGGTCTCCAAGCAGAAGAGGGGGCTGGACCTGGGCTTTCTAGGAGGAGAGAGACCAGCATGGCAGAGAGAAGACAAGCCTGAGATAAAGAGGTAGGCATAAGAGTACGTTCATGGAGGGAGTGGAGGAATGCGTAGGTAAGTAAAGATCAACTGTGGGGTACAAGTTAGGTTGGAGAGATCCACATTTAAATCATCCTAGAAGTATTGTGTTGTGTTCTATAAAGTCTTATGGAAGAATAAACTCTTTATTAATTGAAAGGAACTCATGGTTTTTTGAAGTAGAAAATCCCTTTATGAAATCTAACCCCCCAATTTATAAAATATGGGGAACAAATTATTTGGTCTATTTGTATTGCACATGTACTGCATATATCACAAGTCTCCCTATACAGGTATTAATATAGCTCAGCAGTATTGATACTGATAACTTCATTTTCAAAGTTGGAATGTACCTTAGTTCATGTAATTTCACTCTCATACAATGTTTAAATTACTTAATTAATTTTGGCATTTATTTTTTGTTTATCCTTCAGCTATACCAGCATTTGTATTTTCTTATCTCTTTATGGGAATATCAATTGATAGGTTAATCTACTGATGGACTGATTGATTTTCTGCACTCTTTCCCAAGACATTCTCTAATGATAGTTGAAGACATTCTTGGGAGTTACAGGACTTGAATTAGGAGTCATGACCTATAAAACTTCTGTATTCCATTAATGTGTCTATTACATTTGCTTTTTTTGCTTCCTGCAATAAGAGAACAATTTTCATCTAAAGCTTGAATTGCCTCAGGAATGTGATAAGAGTTAATCTCATTTACACTAATTGTCAGGGAAGAATGAGGGGAAACAGTTACAGATTTTTTTTTAAAAGGTCATTTTTAAATATAATATAATCTCAATCAAAATTTAAAATGGGGATGTTCTATGTAACCAATGCTTGCTAGAGTTGAATCAGTAGAAATAAAAATCTCTCAGAGAGCATTGGCCCTATTTATTTTTTCCCTCCTGACAAATATTTTAGAAGCTAATGTAGGACTGTATAGGTAGATTCAGACTGTAAGATGTTGTTTTAGGGGCTAAAGGGGAGAAACTAAAAGTGTTTTACTCTTTTTCTAAAGTGTTGGTCTTTCTAATGTAGCTATTTTTCTTGTTGCATCTTTTCTACTTCGGTACACTTGGTGTACTGGGTTAATGGCTAGTACTGTATTGGCTCTGTGAAAACATATTTGTGAAAAGAGTATGTAGTGGCTTCTTTTGAACTGTTAGATGCTGAATATCTGTTCACTTTTCAATCCCAATTCTGTCCCAATCTTACCAGATGCTACTGGACTTGAATGGTTAATAAAACTGCACAGTGCTGTTGGTGAAAAAAAAAAAAAAAAAAAAAAAAAAAAGATGGTTGCTACCCTATAAAGATGTTATAGTTGCTCACTTTTACTGTTGCAGATATACGTACTGAATTTGACATCTACTTATCAGGAGACAAAGGAAGTCGAATTTACCTTGTAATCCCTGGGCCACAGAAGAATACTGTCAGGACTATTTTAAAGTCTTTCTCCAAGCTGTGTTGTGGACTAAATTTACCTTCCCTTCTGTCCCTGGGGACATTGGTCATTCAAATCAGGACACTTTTGAGAGTGTAAAAAGGGAATGCTACAAAATAAAGCCATGAATTAATCTATAAGAGGTATACACCGAGTCTGTTCTGGGCAAACCAGAACATATTTCTGTCCAAAGTAGAAACCTCTTCCGGTATTAATTATCTCCCAAATTATCTTCTGACAGCTATGAATATGAGCTACACTGGCTCAAATTCCACCCTGATCCTCTCAAACTCTTCTGAAACACATTTTAGATTATAAATACATGATCAACAAGCGTTCTTCACTCTCTTGTAGTGGTCTCTTCCACTAAAAAGCTGATCAGACACTTCATTGACGTTCATCTGTGATACTTACTGCAGGGTACTTTGGCTTGGCTTTTCCCTTAAGGACCCTCAGTATAAGCACAGTTTTGTCTTTCTTTCGGACCCATGAGATTATCCAGAGAAGCATCTTCTAACTGCCTTCACAGAAGGTATTAATCTAGTTGCTAATTTTCAGAAAGATGAATAGGGGAAGAGGGCAGAGAAGTGGATGTAATCATTAGTATTTGAGTGTTCATTTAATCTCCTTGTTTTCAGTATGACACCATCACACTCAGCTACACCTGATGTCTCCTGTGCAGGCATTGTTTTACCCTATCCAGGGAAGAGATTTCCAGGTTTTCCTGGGAGTAGGAGAGTTACTTGGCTATGTGGAGTCAATGAGGCAATCTGAAGATCTATTTCTTTTTCAAACTTCCAACCAATTCTCTTATTTTTGCCTTCATCCTGACCTCTGCTTTTAGAGGTAGCTGATGCTACCAATTTCTTTTTTCTTTTTGAGGTGGTGTCTCACTCTGTCACCCAGGTTGGAGTGCAGTGGCGTGATCTTGGCTCACTGCAACCTCTGCCTCCTGGGTTCAAGTGATTCTCCTGCCTCAGCCTCCAGAGTAGCTGGGACTACAGGCGCTTGCCACCATGCCCAGCTAATTTTTGTATTTTTAGTAGAGATGGTGTTTCACCATATTGGTCAGGCTGGTCTCAAATTCCTGACCTTGTGATCGCCTACCTCGGCCTCCCAAAGTGCTGGGATTACAGGCGTGAGCCACTGTGCGCGGAGCAACAAATTTCTTAATGTGAGTTCAAAGATATAACTGAAATTGCTTATGAATTTTCTCACTGCCAACCTAGAATTCACCTTGCTTGAATCTTCTAAAGCAGTCACCTTTTTATCATATGTGTTTTTCGCTTACTTTCCCCCTGTTTTCTGACTTCCTTTTCTCTTTCCCTTATAGATTCAAGCCTTAAAAAATCTTCATTATCATTTTGATGACAATACAATAAATTTACTAAGGGAACAAAAGTAAATGAATATGTTTGATTTTTCTTCTTTTTTCAGATTTAAACAGCATTTTGAAATTAGATTATGTTTACTACTTATTAGTATCTAGGAATGCAGTCAGTTTGGTATATTGAATTTATATGTAGAACCTCTGCGGAACTCTCTTGTTAACTCTAAAAATTAGTCTGTAAATTCTCTTGGGTTATTCTGTATCCAATTCAGTATTCAACCCACCCCAGTCAGTCTTCCACTCCCAAGACTTGACCAAAATTGCTCTTGCTAAGGCTACCAATTTTCCCTATTTTGCTAAATCCAAGGGATTCTTTTCTGTTGTAATTTTAATTGGTGTGTTTCAGCAACATTCCATACAACTTACTCATTCCTTCTTCTTGAGGTTCCTTTTCTTCTTGGCTTCTTCAGCATCTTATTCTTCCAGTTTATCTTGTTTCTTTGGATGCTTGGTCCCCTTTGATGGATTCTCTTCCTTTAGCCACTTGGAGTTCCTTAGTCTTATTCCTTGGCTCTGTTCTGCTATCATTGTTGTCATCACTATCACCAACAGCAACTGTCATTGACATCAATACTAATGTGTAATTAGCTATCACAACTGCCACTACCCTTTCAGATTTCTAAGACTTTAAGCTTGAAAAACCAACTCTACAAATTTCCTAATTGTTCAAGCAATTGACATATCTATAGGCATATCATCCTTGTAGGGTAGGAAAAACAAGGTTTAAGCCCAAATATGTGAATTACAATAAATGCAAAACATCTGATAAATTCTTATATTTTAATCATCAAGAATTATTCTAGTAATAAGCTTACTTCAACGTTTCAGTCTGGGTTATAGGTGGCTTACTAAACTAGACAGTATGGTTTGGTTAGGTCAGACAACAAAATCAAAATGCACAGTTCCCAACTATATTAATTATATGACATCATGTATTGATTATTAAATACTTCTATGGTGAACTGGGTTGGCTGGTTTGATTATTCTAAGGCAATCTAGTAGAAATCCAACATATCTGAGTAGCTGAAAGGATCTTATTCAAGTATGAAAAATAGCTTTATTATTAAGACTGCAAAGCAATTCTTTCATTAAAATCTGAAGCTTAGTGAACTTTAGACCTGTTTCAACAAGATACTACCTTCTCTATCACCAAAGAGCATCATTGTCCTTATATAATAATAATAATTATATCTGCCATTTATATTGAAAACGATCAGTCTACTAAGCACTTCCATTTAATTCTCAAAATAACTCTATCAGGATAAGCATGATTATTTCCATTTTATTGAGGAAACTGGGATTTAGAGATGCTGTCACTTTCTCCGGCACCAGAATTAATAAGTTAGGGAGCTGGCATTCAAACATAGGTCTGATCTGACTGCAATCATAGATCTGGTTTGACTGCAAATTGCTTGAAACTTTGAAGTAAGCTTATCACTGTTTGTATCTATCTATCTATCTATCTATCTATCTATCTATCTATCTATCTATCTATCTGTCATATTTGTGTTTGTGTGTGTATATGTGTTTGTGTGTGTGTGTGTGTGTGTGTGAGAGAGAGAGAGAGAGAGAGAGAAACTTTTTTCCACTTAATCTTTTATAGCTGAATTTTGTATTTGGGTTCCCATTTGCTTGTGTTTTCCTTCTGAATTAATGTATATCATAATCTGAATTAATGTATATCATTAATGTATATCATTTGTTTCTTGAAAATAACCTAAATTTCTTGGTAACCTTATGGGCACATGTCATAAATGATACTGACACAATTTTCTTCTTGGAATAAAATTTTTAATTTTGGGCATTTATAGAAGTATGATTCTAAATCTTAAACAATAATTACCATTTGTGTATAGAATCCTGTGCATCCATGCAAGTGTGTATGTGTTTATGTATGTAACTGGTTGCAGTAAGTCTTGTTATAGTACACTTATTGGTAAATAAATATGAAGGCATTCAGATGTTTAAAACACATTGTAAAATGCATTTGCTCTTTTTCCTAATTCTCATGCCCTGCAATCTTGTTTCTGATGCTATTCCTCCCATAAAATTGATTTGGTAATATCACACAGGCTACTTTTTGATAAATTTAGTGGACTATTTTTAGTCCTTTTTATTCCTACCTCTTCCCTCAACTTATACCTTAGCCACTCCCTCCTTCTTGAAGTACTCTTTCTCATTGGTTTATTGACTTAGCATTTGTTAGTTTTTATCTATTTCTGTTGCTTCTCAATGAACTTTGTGGGCTCCATTTTCTCTGGTTTTACCATATCTAGGATATTTTTTTTTCTTACCCTGGATATTCCAGGAGTCATCTTATCAATTTCTGTGATTTATTTTTTGCCAAGATTCCCCACAGACATTTCATTGATATATATCTCATTTCTGACCCCTAAACATGTACCCAAATTACTTATGGAAGCATTTCCTTTGCTATCTCTCAAAGGCACTTTACTGAGTCTCAAATGAAATTCATCATTTCCCATTACCTTGCAACTCTTCCTTCTCCTATATTTTCTATGTCAGCAAATGGTACCACTATCTGGTAACTTGTGCCAAATTCCAAACTGGGGAGCCATTTCTTATTGCTTTTTCATGCTCAATCTCTATAACATCTCATTTTTTTATTGCTATCCTTCTAATTTTTACATGTTTATACATTGTCACTGCCAATGCCTTAGTTCATTTCATCGTGATCTCCCACTTTGATTACTTGTAACTTATTTTAAAATTAATTTTATTGATGTGAAATATACTTTCAGTAAAACAGATAAATTTTAGCATATAATTCCCATAGTTTTGACAAATGTATATACCCATGTAATAACGCTTCAATCAAAATCAGGAACATTTATATCACTCCAGAAGATTTTGTCTAACTCCTTTCCAGTTGATCTTCCTAATCTCATGCAAAGGCAATCACTCTTCTGATTTCTATTTGTGTAGATGATTGTGACTGTCCTTGAACTTTATATAAATGGGATCAAACAGTATGTTCTCTGGTGTCTTTTAGTCAAAATAATGTTTGTATATGTGCCACATTTTCTTAATCCAGTCTGTCACTGATGGACATTTGGGTTGATTCCAAGTCTTTGCTATTGTGAATAGTGCCGCAATAAACATACGTGTGCATGTGTCTTTATAGCAGCATGATTTATAATCCTTTGGGTATATACCCAGTAATGGGATGGCTGGGTCATGTGGTACATCTAGTTCTAGATCCTTGAGGAATCGCCATACTGTTTTCCATAATGGTTGAACTAGTTTACAATCCCACCAACAGTGTAAAAGTGTTCCTATTTCTCCACATCCTCTCCAGCACCTGACAAGTTGATGGGTGCAGCACACCAACATGGCACACACAAGTATACATATGTAACAAACCTGCACGTTATGCACATGTACCCTAGAACTTAAAGTATAATAATAATAAATAAATAAATAAATAAATAAAAATAATGTTTGTGAGATTCATCTATTTTGTTGCGTGAATCTGTAATTTGTTTGTTTGTTTTTATTGTGGAGTAGTGATCCATTGTGTGATAAGACATTTTGCTTATCTATTCTCTGGTTGATAAAAAGGATAAAGGATGTGTTTCAGGTAGGGCAATATTTTGGTGGTATGCTGATTGTATAACAACTATGTTGTAGATTTTCTGTTGCAGTGAAGTAGGAATACAGTATATTTCTGTTTAAACAGGAATAATAATTTAATTGGTTGTGTAGGTGAAACTGTAGTAGGAAAGTCTTTTCTAATGAAGGCTTTTATGGGATCTGAAAATTTAGATACTTTTCTTGCTTAATTGTTCAAAAGTTGGCTGTGAGACTGTGCAAGTAGGTTACTGCCTTTATTAGAACTGTTATAAAAGATGGCTATTTTAAGCAAATAGAACAATCACCTGTAATGTTTATGCCCTCAACAGATGAAACGCCCAAGGGAAAGGAATTCAAATTCATTTTCTTTATTACTTAAGCATTTTCTGAGAAGAGCATCAGTTCAAAGCTTAAAGAAAAATGAAAATAAGTAATACTTAGCTCAGTTTATATATTTTGTTTTTATTACACTCAATTTATGAATGTGGAATGAAGATAGTGTGATGTGGCACTGCCACTAATTTATTAGTGAAAACATTCTTGTTTGCTCAGGTATGAAAACATTCTTGGTGTCTCAATTTTTTCATCTGTAGGATTCCATAACATGCCTATTTTGATCATCTCATATGATGGTTCTGATAACATTTTCAAATAGTTACTTTCAAATTATGTAGCCACAACATTAAGTAAACATTAGCTTACATTTAATTTTTTTTTTTACTTTTATAAAATTTCATTTTCTATACACTAACATATGCAGCACAGTGGTGGAAATGGTTTTGTCACATTGGGAACACATTTTAATACTTCAAATATAATGAAGTTTGTAGTGTAAATATGGTTCTAAAAGGTTTAATATTAATTAGGTTAGTTAATTGCACTTGAGACATAGTTGCAAAATAATAACTCTTTCTACACTATATTAAAGATAAATGAGAAAAGTCTGTAAACTGCTTGACTTTGTATTCTTAGAGAAAGGCATCGACACAAGATGATAATTTTAATGTTCTGAAAGAATGTATCCATTCATTTATCCAGTGAATTTTTGAGCACCTATAATGAACCTGACATTGTTGTAGACACTGGGGATACTGCAGGGAATAAAACAGACAATAGTTGCTGCCTTCACTGTGCTTCCAGAATAATGTGTTTGTCTTATTCTCCTTAATTGTAATTTTAGATCAATTTTTAAATTTATTTTTTCTTTCTTTTTTGAAGTAAAGTTTTTAAAATTGATACATAATAGATGCATGTATTTTGAGGTACATGTGATATTTAGATACATTCATATAAATATAAAGATTAAATCAGTGTAATTGGGATAGCCATTACCTTAAGTTTTGGCTTTACTTTATGCTAGGAACGTTCAATTTCTTGTCTTCTAGCTATTTTGAAATGTACAACATATTATTGTTAACTATAGGCATGCTTCTTGTCTATCAAACACTGTATTATATTTAATACTATAAAGATAGATGTTTGCACCATTGTGACAGAACAGTATGTGGCCAAATGTATGTGTCCCAGTCAATCTGCATGAGTTCACCGAGCCATTAATGATTTTTATTCACTTAGGGAAGTCGATGCTTTTGGTCCTATCTCTAAATATAGTCCTATGTATAGTAAAAGCCTAATTAATCAGTCCAATAAAACAATTGAACACATAGTAAATTTGGCTTTAGTCCTTATCTTTTAAAGTGTTTTCTTTACTTTGTTAATTATACAAGTTTTATAAAAATGTTTCCAGTTTCTTAAAGGAAGAGATTTTATTTTCCAATTGACTTTGGTTCAGAGAACAAAGTCCAATAAAGACAAGCCATGTAGATAGCCAAATTGGATAGATAAACTGGCACATATACACCATGGAATACTATGCAGCCATAAAAAAGGATGAGTTTGTGTCCTTTGTAGGGACATGGATGCAGCTGGAAACCATCATTCTTAGCAAACTATCACAAGAACAGAAAACCAAACACTGCATGTTCTCACTCATAGGTGGGAACTGAACAATGAGATCACTTGGAATCGGAAAGGGGAACATCACACACCGGGGCCTATCATGGGGAGTGGGGAGGGGGGGATTGCATTGGGAGTTATACCTGATGTAAATGACGAGTTGATGGGTGCTGACGAGTTGATGGATGCAGCACACCAACATGGCACAAGTATACATATGTAACAAACCTGCACGTTATGCACATGTACCCTAGAACTTAAAGTATAATAATAATAAAAAAAAATACAATTTAAAAAAAAAGATAAACTGAAAATTCTCAGTGGAACTTGAATTATCTTGCTGACACTATGAATAAAATATAAGAATGTAAGAAATGTTATATTCAATTAAATTAATTGTCCATGGAGCATGATAGTTTATGGAAAAGCATAATATTTTCTCTCCACAACATTGATCTATCTTGAACATCAATTATATTCCCTTAGTAATACACTACATATCAATGCTCTCCAAATCAATTTCCTCAAAGACTTTTTGATCTTATTTCTGTTTTCAGTCACTACTATCTTTTTGGCAATGAGTTTATTACCACTTGTGTATACTTCATTTGCATATGTAAGTAACCACATAAATTTTACTTTTCAAAGTACCCATTAGAGTATACTATAATTTGAAATACAGGCTTGATATGGTTTGGCTTTTTGTCCCCACCCAAATCTCATCTCAAATTGTAATTCCCAGGTGTTGAGGGAGGGACTTGGTGGGAGGTGATTGGATCATGGGGGCTGTTTCCCCCACGTTGTTTTCATGATAGAGAGTTCTCGTAAGATCTTTTGGTATTATAAGTGGCAGTTTCCCCTGCTCTCTCTCTCTCATGCCACAAAGGAAAGACTTCCCTTGTTTCCCCTTTGCCTTCTGCCATGATTGTATTTCTTTATAGCAGTGTGAGACGGGACTAAAACAGGAAATTGGCATCACAGAGGCAGAAAGTGGGGCGCCACTATAAAGATAACCTGAAAATGCAAAAGCAACTTTTGAACTGGTTAACAGGCAGAGTTTGGAATAGTTTGGAGGGATTAGAAGAAGACATGGGAGGAAGGAAAATGTGGGAAATTTTGAAACTTCCTAGAGTCTTGTTGAATCATTTTGACCAAAATGCTGATAGTGGTATGGACAATGAAGTCCAGGCAGAGGTGGTCTCAGATGCAGATGAATAACTTATTGGGAAATGGAGCAAAACTCACTCTTGATATGCTTTAGCAAAGAGACTGGCAGCATTTTGCGCCTGCCCTAGAGATCTGTGGAACTTTGAACTTGGAGGGATGATTTAGGATCTCTGGCAGAAGAAATTTCTAAGCAACGATGCATTCAAGAGGTGACTGAAAGTGTAGTTATATGTATTCCCAAATAATATAGCTTGAAACTGGAACTTATGTTTAAAACAGAAGCAGAGCATAGAAGTTTGGAAAATTTGTACCCTGACCTTTTGATAGAAAAGAAAACCCCATTTTCTTGGGAGAAATTTAAGCCAGCTTCAGAAATTTGCATAAGTAATGAGGAGCTGAATGTTAATCACCAAGGCAATGTGGAAATGTCTCCAGGGCATGTCAGAGATCTTCAAGGCAGATCCTCCTATCACAGGCCCAGAGGCCTAGGAGAGATAAATGGTTTCATGGGCTAGGTCCAGGGCCTCATTGCTCTGTGAAGCCCTGGGACTTGGTGCCCTGAATGCCATTTGCTCCAGCTCCAGCTGTGGCTAAAAAGGGTCAAGGTACAACTTGGGTCGTTGCTTCAGGGGCTGCAAGTCCCAAGCCTTGGAAGCTTCCATGTGGTGTTGAGCCTATAGGTGCACAGGAGTCAAAAATTGAGGCTTAGGAACCTCCGCCTAGATTTCAGAGGATGTATGTAAATGCCTGGATGTCCAGGCAGAAGTCTGTTGCAGGAGCAGAGCCCTCATGGGGAACATCTGCAAGGACAATGCAGAAGGGAGATGTGGGGTTGGAGCCCCACACAGAGTCCCCACTGGGGCACTGCCTAGTGGAGCTGTGAGAAAAGACCCACCATGCTCCAGATTCCATAATGGTACATCCACTGACAGCTTGCACTGTGTGTCTGGAAAAGCCACGGGCACTCAATGCGAGTAAACAAAAGAGCTGCCCAAGGCTATGGGAGTCCACCCCTTGCATCAGCATTCCTTGGATGTGAGACATGTGAGACATGGAGTCAAATGAGATTATTTTGGAGCTTTAAGATTTAATGACTGCCCTGTTGGCTTTCTGACTTGCATGAGGCCTATGGTCTCTTTGTTTGGGGTAATTTCTTCCATTTGGAATGGTAACATTTACTTCATGCCTGTACAGCCATTGTGTCTTGGATATAACTAACTTGCTTTCGATTTTACTGGCTCATAGGTGGAAGGGACATGCCTTGTCTCAGATGAGACTTTGGACTTGGACTTTTGGGTTAATGCTGGAATGAGTTAAGATTGTGGGGGATTGTTGGGAAGGCATGATTGGTTTTGAAATGTGAATGGGACTTGAGATTTGAGAGGGGCCAGGGTTGAAATGACATGGTTTGGCTTTGTGTCCCCATCCAAATCTCATCTCAAATTTTAGTCCCTAGGTGTTGAGGAAGGGACCTGGTGGGAGGTGATTAGATCATGGGAGCAGTTTCCCCCATGCTGTTCTCATGATAGGTGAGTGAGTTCTCATGAGATCTGATGGTTTCATAAGTGGCAGTTTCCCCTGCTCTTTTGCCACTGTGGGAAGATGTCTCTTGCTCCCCCTTCACCCTTTGCCATGATTATGTTTCTTTATAGCAGTGTAAGAAATACCTAATACAAGGCTTAATTCATCCTGTTATTTCTTTTATCTTATTCTTGCTCACTTCTTGTCTCTCCCATTTGAAGAGTTTAAATTTCTAGCTGATTTTATGTGGAAAACTTTATATCCTTTTGCTCTTTTATAGCCTAGACTCATTCTTCTATGAAATACTTTATGATGGAAAGCAACAATAATTACACATACATTCATAAGGAGGGTGACCACAGTTTTGTTGATGGATATTATTGACATTATTACCATATAAGGATGATGAGAATTCTGTTGTTCTTATTGTTACAGCAGCACATTAAATCATTGTTTTGAGATAACAGTTCAGATATTGTTTTGATCTTGATCTCCACTAAACTGTGTATTAAATAGATTTCCAAAACCCAAATACCAATAACACTTTTTTATCCTGCTACAAATCACATACTAGATTAGATATTCTTTTGGTTTTGATCTTGATCTCCACCACATTGTGTATAGATTTCCCAAACCTAAAGACTGATAACACTTTTTTACCCTGCTACAGATCACATACTGATTGTAATGTGATTTCATACTAATACTGAATATACATACTAACAATATTTCTGGATTGTTGAACCTTTAGCATTCTTTGAACTCTTACAGATTAGTGTATTTACCTGTATTTGCTAGTTTGTATGTAGCTCATTGTTGTAGTAATCTCCTTCAATCCTACTGACAGAACCATCCCTTAGATGTCTGCACATGTATTAGACCCTACCTCCTATGTAAAGTCTTCATTTATAGAAAGAGAAAGTATATTTGGGTGATCTTGTCTTCTTCTGTCTCAATGCCTCCTTCTTTTCTTGTTTTTGTCCTGGTACCTTCTATAGTTAACTCTTAAATCATTATCAATAAGTTTAATTGATCATTTCAACTTTATACATTTGAATTTTTTTCTTCTAATATGTAATTTTTGTATATGCATGCATCTGGCATGATATAATCCTCAAATTCATCCTCTTTAAAATGATTAGTTTCAGCCAACCTGAATGTGTAGTTTTTACTTGGACTGTAAAATGAATTTGAGAACCAATAAATCTGAACATTTAATTATTCCTTCAGTACAGCAATGTGATATATTAAAGATATTCAGCTTTAAGAGCACATATTGAAACTAAATGTGGACTTCAGAGACATTACTTTCTCTAATGCTGAAAATCATAATTAAGGGTTTATATATGCTCAGAAATCTTTGTACATTCAGAGATTGTATCTATGAAATATTATAGGAAAATAATGTTTAGAACTTATCACACTCTAATGGAATTATCTAAAATTGAACTTGAGTGGCTACTAGAGGAAGTCAGATGCTATGGGATACTGTACATACCTGTGACTTGCTGTTCTTAGAACAGACATATTCCTAGGGTAGAGGCAGAGAACCATGTAGTCCCATATGTGATGATCAGAACTTACCTCTTCCCATTTTCCTTATGTAAACATGTGGCTACTTCCCGAATTGAGATCATCTGGTCTAAAAAATGTGAACGTTGTTTAGTGCATTGTTTGTGGAAAAAGAAAAAATATATTCTTTGGTCTGTCTAAAAAACATCAAGAAAACTCTGACACTTAGGAAGAAAAGATGAGAACCAGAATGAGAAAGACCTTTTGTTATTGACTAGAGTTATTGTTTTCCCTCCTAAGTTTCATGGAACACACTGAAGAGTATTTGAAACTGCCTCATGTGGTTTATCCCCTCCAGTCTGACATGGCACCATTCCATAATTTAATAATGACATGAGCAAGGCGATTATAAGCTGACCCATAAGGGACCAACGTAAGCTGATCTCTTTGCTCTGCAGATGACATAAATAGAAAGCTTTGAACAAGAGTAGAAAGACACACTGTCACTTGTCTTTTTCCCTTGAAAAAGCCGGGTCACATTCTGCTCAGCCAACATGTTCCCAGAGGAATGTGATTTAACTTCCACTTTTCACGCAGTAAGAAGTAACACCATAGACCTGTAGGGAAGGTGATGACCGCCTGAGAGGAATTTGGATAACTGTCACTCCAGTGTTTCCATGTGACCTGACTCTCATTCTCAATTTAGTTACATCTTGACCTGAAAATACATCCACAATATTCCTCTCTTCATTTGACATACCTTAATTCATAATGGGCATGCCTATCCTTATTCTTCTCCCACCCTATGCAGCCTCTTCCTGATTTCCCTTGCAATCTACTAATAGAGCCTTTCTTTAGATGTCTATACATGTATTTAGACTCTATTTCCCTCTGTAGGGACTTTACTTGCAGAGAGAGAAAATATATTTGAGTCCCTGAGATATATACAAAGATATCTACCCCAAAGCAGCTTAGGCAGTTCTTCACTTCTTTGGCCAGATTGTCTGACTGTTCACATATCTGGCGGCTTCTATACGACCCCTCATATAGTAAAGGAATTAATATTCCCCACTTTCCCCTAGCTTGTCTCCCCTCCTCCCTCTATCAAACGACTGATTTTTATGCATGAGATAATAGACAAGCCTTGGGTGACCTGTTTTTTTTTCTTTCTTTCTTTCTTCCCTCCCCCTCTTTTTCCCTTGCGGTAAAATAGTGCTGAAGAAAGAGGGCACTAGTGTACAGCCCAGATCGCATCTTTGCACCGTCTGGATTAGAGCTGAGGCGTCTGCAAGCGGAGGGTGGCCACGGTTCTCTGGCCCCGGGACCATAGCACTGTCTACCCCGACTCAGGTACTCAGGTAAGTCTCAAGTCCATGTCCTCCAAACAGACTCAGGTGAGCGGACACTTCTTCGGGTGAAACCAACCCGCAACGGCAGACAAAGTCCCAGTCTATCAGATTTCCCTCCGGGTCCCAGGCGCATTCTCGCTTATGTATTTCTTTTCGTCCTGTATCCTCAGGAAGGGTCGGGACCCATGGGTGCCTGGGTTGTCTTTTTCCTTTTTCTGCCTCACCTCCTGTGCCCCCCTCGCTCGCTCCCATAGCCACCTTTTCGTCGACTCTCACCTTGAGAAAGGGAGCAGGGGAGGAACGGGAGAGGGAGCCAACTTCAGCCCCCCTCAGGCGGCTGAGATTTGGCGCCTCTGTCCTCAAGCGGGTGGGTTTGGATATATATACCTGCAGAAGCGGTGCAAGGTGACGAGAATGAGGGCAGAGGGGCGGTGGGGACTCGAGTGGAGGGATGTGTGTGTGTGTGTGTGTGTGTGTGTGTGTGTGTGTGTGTGTGTGTGTGTATGGGTAAAGAACGCAGAGGAGGGAGGTTGAAAGAGCAAAGCGGGTCAGGGAATTGCAACTCACTGGTCAAAGCGTCCCTTGCAGGCCCTGCCAGGGAATAGCTGGCTGGACCGAGCACTGTCCAGGGTCCTGAAGGCGGCACGTCTCAGGCTGCTGCGGCGAGAGCAACCCGGAAGCTCCCCTCCGTTCCCTTTCTAGCAACTATGCAAACCCCAAAGGTCCGGATTTAGGAGAGCGCAGGACCCCCTCTAACCCGTCCACCCACCGCGGGAAACAAGTTACCTTATCTGCACCCCTTCCTCTTGAACATACACAGCAAGCCTGATTTCTTAGAGGGGAAACATACCAAACTCCTCCATACGGAGACTTTACCAGGCGTTGCCTTAGTAACTAATATGGATTTTCTTCAAGCTGGCAAATTAAATTTACAGTTGATTGTATGTCAGGATTTCTTCAACCCCTCAAAATTAAAGTAAAAGGTGCATCCCTTGTTTACGTTTATTTTAAAGTCGCACTTCCACCTTTACAATCAGTTTCCAAATTTTCTTCTGGAAAAAAAGTTGATCTTTTCCAATCCGGAAAGTTCTCTTGGGTTGAAGGACCTAGCTCCTCCCCTCCTCTCTGCTCACCTTCCCCACCGCCCTCCAAGTAAGAAGGCATGATAGGTTTTAGGGGACCAGGAACAGACTTAAGGCTGGAGGAGCGGGCGAGTTGGCGGGGCTCTGCGCCGCCCGGACCGGTGAGGACGGAGGGGATAGGACACCCCGCCTTCCTCAGTGACCACAGCTGCGTTCCAAGCTGTTCCTGCAGCCGATATCAGGATGTGCCGAAATGAAACGGTCAAGGCAACTGTTAACATCACGGACCCCAGAGTTTTAACACAGGTCCTCTGATGACAAGGCCGTGATTTTTCTCTGTCTTTTGTCAGCAGCATCCAGCTCACCGCTGCCAACACGACTTCTACTGTACTCTTGATCAATTTACCTTGATGCACCGGTGAAGAACGGGGATTCGAATTTCCCTACAAACGCCTCCAGCTTGTAGAGGCGGTCGTGGAGGACCTAGAGGAGGAGACGAAGGGGAAGGAGGCGGTGGTGGAGGAGGCAAAGGCCTTGGACGACCATTGTTGGCGAGGGGCACCACTCTGGGAGAGGCGGCGCTGGGCATCTCGGGGGTGAGCGCTGGGAGCCTGCAGCGGGACCAGCGTGGGAACGCGGCTGGCAGGCTGTGGACCGCGTCCTCACCACCATGGTCGGGCTCCTCTTGGTTTTTTTCCCAGCGATATTTTTGGAAGTGTCCCTTCTCCCCAGAAGCCCCGGCAGGAAAGTGTTGCTGGCGGGAGCGTCGTCTCAGCGCTCGGTGGCCAGAATGGACGGAGATGTCATCATTGGAGCCCTCTTCTCAGTCCATCACCAACCTCCGGCCGAGAAAGTGCCCGAGAGGAAGTGTGGGGAGATCAGGGAGCAGTATGGTATCCAGAGGGTGGAGGCCATGTTCCACACGTTGGATAAGATCAACGCGGACCCAGTCCTCCTGCCCAACATCACCCTGGGCAGTGAGATCCGGGACTCCTGCTGGCACTCTTCCGTGGCTCTGGAACAGAGCATTGAGTTCATTAGGGACTCTCTGATTTCCATTCGAGATGAGAAGGATGGGTTCAACCGGTGCCTGCCTGACGGCCAGTCCCTCCCCCCCGGCAGGACTAAGAAGCCCATTGCGGGAGTGATCGGTCCTGGCTCCAGCTCTGTAGCCATTCAAGTGCAGAACCTGCTCCAGCTCTTCGACATCCCGCAGATCGCTTATTCAGCCACAAGCATCGACCTGAGTGACAAAACTTTGTACAAATACTTCCTGAGAGTTGTCCCTTCTGACACTTTGCAGGCAAGGGCCATGCTTGACATAGTCAAACGTTACAATTGGACCTATGTCTCTGCAGTCCACACCGAAGGTAGGCATTATATTTGGGAAAGAAGGGTACTGAGAAAGCCAGGGCATTGCACTATGTGTCCCTGGGATCATAGTATTGTTCCTGTTTATTTCTAGCACTGTGGAGAAAGGAGTTTACCGTTCTCAGTACTGCCCACCCATTTCCTTACAATTATAGTGTAAGAAAATTGTACCCCATAGAATATCTGAGGATAGTAGGAGCTGAAATGGTATCAAACTTTCCATGCAAAGTGTCCAGCAGTAGATTTGACTTGGATACTTGTTTGCCCTCATATTTTGAGTTTGTTTTTGGAAGGCTTATTTGTCCAAGGTGTTATATTGCCCTTCAGTGACCAGCTACGACTTTCCAGGTGTAAGGAGTTAATTCAGTGTGAGTGACTGGCAAAAAGAAGTTACTATTCCACAAACTGGACTTCAAGGCTTTATCTTTCTTAAACAGTTGAAGGTGTTTTGTCCTCTTGTACCCCTTCTTACATATCGAAAACTTTCCTGTGAATATAGGATTAATGCAGTCATCTCCCTCAGTATATCAGAAACTGATATTTTTACTTCTGGAGTACCTTAGTTACAAAGAAAAAGTAAGTAATTTAAATCATGTATTTTCTTCTTACTTGATAGACTAAAATTGTCCAGATTCCCTCACTCCCCCAATAATTATCCTGTTTTATGAGAAATAACACTGGTGACCAGTTGGATTTGAGTTTTTGTTTCTAGTCTTTTTCTTCTAACACAATGACCTTACATATTAGAATTAAAGTTAGATCAGTTATAAAGTACTAATGAATGGATAGCAGATATTAGGTTTATGATGTCTTTCTAAAATGCAATAAATTAACCTAAGATTAAAAGCTTTGATTTTTCCAGAAACTTATGGATGTGAATATTCAAAAATTTTTGTCTATAAAGATTTTCTACACTCTCTTCTGCTTAGATTATATACATTTTTTAATAAAAGGGGATTTCTGAGCTCAGCTACTCTTAATTCTCCCAGTAGGTTTATGAAAAAACTGAGGCCCTGGTTATAAATTAACATCTAGGACAATTCACATGTATAAGATTGTCTGGCGTAAGAAGACAATCTTGCTGGTATTTCTGCATTCATATTTCTTCAAGTCAAATGATTTTCAAGAAGCCATAGACATAGCTCCACGTTCTTTTAATATTTCCGCAATGTTCAGTTACTGGTGTGAGGTTTGATTATAGAAATTGGCAGCATCCATAGTGAAGTGATTATATGGTTATCATTAATGAAAACATACTTTATAAAGGAAACAGAATTTTCAGAACAAACATAAATGATATAGAATTACACATTATATTTTCAGATTTTGCTTTTGGAAAAAATCTATCCGCTGTGATATAACTTTGTAACAACTGACTTATGCTTCTGAAGCTTGATTTTTAATCATGAACTACATACTTCTTTTTGAACAAAAATTCATTACTTTTTAAAGACACAAGCTTAAGTTCAGATGTTAATTCCTTATATTTTAATATTTAACTTTACTACATGTTAATGTTTAGCATAGTTTCCTTTAGTGCTTGCTTACATGAAACATCCTGAAAGAACAAGTTAAAAATGTGTTAAATATCATCATTGGATAGATCCAAAGATGATGGCAAAGAGAATGGCAAAATCTAGATTGAATGTGATTTATTTAAATATTTAATAATATTTCCCCCATTGAGCTAGATAATTGATTATTGATATTAGAAGTCTAAATTATTTCTTCAGGAAGAAGTAATATTTCATCATTTTTAAACAGTATTTTCATTTTCCATAATTTTGTTATAAGATTATTTTATTTGGTGAGAGGTGGCTAATAGTGGGTTGCTTTCTGAGAAGTAGAATTATGTTTTTGGAAAATTAATTGAACTTGTTTTCATTAATTTTGCTGAGAAAGGACTAATATTACAATTTTTCCCATGTGTTAGTTTGGATTACTATGTTTCCTTTCTGCCTTCTGATTGGTGTGGTATGGCAAAGACAATGTCTCTGTACTATTCTAGTGATTGATTCCAGACTACGTTGTGTTCACAGAACAGCATCATAGCAATATGTGGTGTTTATTTTATTACCAAACAATTACATCATTCACCTTGCCATTCATATATAATACCTTGTTTCTTCTCAAAGGGAATTAGTTACTTCTCTTATTAAATGTAACATCTGTAAAAACTAAATTGCATTTATTTCCTTCTATCTGGAATGGAATTTTGTGTAAGCTCCCGCTGAAGATTCATTTTTCCTGAGGCTTTGCCCTCCTGCTTCTCAGGGCCCCATAGTGTACTGGCCTACAGGCACTTTCTTGGATCATTTAGTAATTTTCCTGCTTTCAGACTGATGGGGTTGCCTACTGGTGACAGTTCCCTGTCAAATAGCAGCGAAGACTACATATCAGGGTTGTCTCTGTCATCTGAGCACTATTCAGCAAGGAAACCAGTTTGTCTGGATATTGGCAACGTAGGGCTTAGAATTTCCAGGGCCTCCCATGACCTTTACCTCTCCTTTCCAAATCAACCATTCCCTAATCAATTCATTATCGTTGTTTCTTGTATTAGAAGTTAACCAAGTTTAGTTAATATGAAAAGCACTGACTGGACTAGTGTACCTTCATTTCTGTAGTTAATTGTGAGATTACTTTGAAATCATATTGTTTTTGAATGGCACAGTTGATTTCATATTACTGTATTCTACATTTAAGCTAAACTTGGAGATATTTTCTCTTTTGTTTTGTATTTTAACCGGTACAGTTTAGTTTTTATATTCTTTTACATTCTTTTCAATCTTTTATTGTATTATTTGTACTACACTTGAAACATGACAATTATCAATTTACATAAAATAAAAGAAAATCAGTACACATAAAGTAACCTGCAATGCAATAGACTCTCCAGAAATTGTTCATGATTGGCTCTGGAGGGAAATGTTAAGATGGGTCTGTCAAGAGGGAAGCAAGATATTGGAGTAATGGAGCCTTATCCACAAATACAATTTGAATGTGCTTTGGAGCAAGTTGCCCACCTGGAATGTGAGTCTTTAAATATGCTAAGTGTATAATACAGAAATAGCCTACCGCTGATAAGAATATCTCAGCCAAGTACATTGTATTTTATTCTTCTGATAAAATGTAGATTCCCTATCACAAAGCAAATTTATCATTTCAAACGATTTTTGACAACAGTACTTAAAAATAACTGTAGTTAATAAAATTCCAAGCATTGAACAAGTCCAATAAAAATGTTCTTTGAGTTTGTAGCTATAAGATTTTTTTTGAGTGGATAAATTTTCATTTGTTACATTTATTTATTTATTTATTTATTTATTTATTATTATTTATTTTGTCTCAGATACTTAGATAAGTTTTGATATAGTAATGAATTTAGTGATGCTGCTTCCCTTATTAAAATATCCACTTTAAGGTAAACTTTTCTTTCCAGTTAGATTTTCATGTTGGTGCAACATTTTTTTTACATTTGCTTACATTTTATATAAAATTGTCCTTTTTGAGCTTCTTTCCAAGATCTGATTTTTTGCTTTTGAAGTACTTTTATAGTTGATATAAAACAATTAAAAAGTCTAATGACATCAGAAAAAAGTCCTCCTAAGTCATAAATACATACTTTGGTTAATGCAATTACCTTTAATAATTTCATATCTACTAAATATCATATTTCCTATGTAACAGCAACTTTCTCTATATCTTTCTTGTCTTGATTGAAGCAACCTAGTTCAAAGGAAATTATCTTAATACATTGCTCTTTTGATCATATAGTAAGAAATAGGACTGTCTTGAAAGGTTATTCAGACCAACTAATAAAAGATGCTTAGAACATCACATTACATGCTTGCCCACGTTCAAAGCTTTCTAATTGTGATTAGGGTTTCTAATTAGAGTAGGAGTATACAGGAGTTAAATTGAGAACAGAATTTCACCTGACTTTTAGTCAGTTCTTCTATATAATGACCTAAAACATATTTCTTGAAGTTTCCACCAATCCTTCATTGAAGACTAGCAGTCATCCAAAACACTCAAGCTTCTTTTCCATGTGATATTTATCATCAATGAATAATCTCTCTTTTATAGTATGCCTCTCCAGTTCCTTCACTCATGCATTTCATTTTTTACTTCACTTACCATTATAGCTGACTAGAGTAGATCTTACATCAATTAACATCCCAAGGTCTTTTCAAAAGTGCTGCTATTAAGCCATATCTCCTTCCTTTTATGCTTGAACAGTTATTAATTTTATTACTGTTACCATTAGATTCAAGAGGAGGACTTGAATTTTTTCCCTTTAAATGTAAAATTATTAGCTTCAATCTGCCTTTCTAACATCAGTAAGTTCTGGGATTTTGATTATTTAATTTATCTTAGTATTCCAGCTTTGTGTCTCCAGGATTTAATTGTATACATTAAAACCTAAATAAGATAAGGGTCAAAACTAAAGTCTCAAACTCTTTCATGAGCAAACTACCTGGCTAATTCTGGTGTTCACTCAGTCTATTATGAATTCCTCCTGTACGGTGCTTTTCCTCCTCATACTATACTACCTTGCAAATGTATGAATGGCTATATGTCATTTAAATGAAAAGTCATCACAACAGATGACTTTAAGTAAAGATTTACTGCATAAAAAATTTAAATAACAATTTTGAGGACTTAATTTCAGTTACTAAGTAGTTTTTACTTTGAGGGGAGTGCAGTTTAAATACATGTAAAGTAACTAAAAGCAATCACAGTATAGACATTTATAAACATGAGTTTATTCAATTGTAGGGAACTGAAAGAATGTAATGGTGGTGCAATTATCTAGAGAAAACCTGGAGAAAAGGGAATTTTGGTTAGAGTTTTGTTTGGAATTATAGCATTTGTTGAAGAAGCAGTATTGAAAGTGCTCTCATGGTGTGAAAAAAGAAAAGCAGATTTGCTTATCTGGAGAAAATAGTCTGGGCTAAGAACTAATAATAAAGACAGAAGTAGGTCCTAATATTCTGTGATTACATCAGTCTTTATAGACATGAAGGACGAGTAATGGAGAATCTTGAAGTGTGTGACAAAGACTTTTGGTTTCAAGACAGATACATCCAAGCAAAGTTAGACATGTGAACTTTGGCCAAGAGAACATATATTATTGGCAAGAGTGGGTAAGTGGACAAAAGAAAAGCCAGATATTGTTATGAGATACTTTATTTGTAATAATAAAAAAAAAGTGTTCATATCCAAGTAAAACCTTGTTTACCCATAACCTTGATTCTCTAGCTGTCTACTTTATACTTGAGAGTTGGTCTCTTTAAATACCAACATTTACATTTAAAACATTTTATGAGGTGATCTTTGCAAACACTACTGTAAAGTTCCCTAACTTCTTTTAAAGACAGTGCTCATTATAATGGACACTTCCCTTGAATATACCAAGTTATCATGAACATAAATTGTTACCTTGTGCTGGGATATGGTGGTAATCTTGGAGCCTATTAAAAAAATATAAGGCCATTTATTACTACTCAAAATGGCCACAAATTGCTATATTTAAAAATTTTTGTCTTTATTTTTTCTTTTATATCTTGAATGGATTTATTAAACTCATTTTTAAAGACACTAATCAGTATTTAGCAAACAGCTATTATGTGCATAGAATTAGAGTGAAGTCCAAAAATGAAAAAAATGACACTTTCATTATTCTGAGTAAGCTTGAACTCTTTGTGATTCCTTTGCCACAAAATCACCCTACAACTACATTTATCTTGCTGCAAATTTTGTAAGAAGCTCTCCTTCATAGGATAGGTGGTGGTGACAGCTTCCATTTTATGTTTTTACCTTGTGGCTTGGCAGTAGCCATCTTTCTCCGAGTATTAAAATTTTTGCCCTTATGATATAGGGAGCTAATGTACAATAACTCCTTTGTGGATTTTCAATAACTGGGCAGTGACTGGAGTGATGGGTTCATAAAGAGACTTACCAAAAGTCGTGTTTTCAGCATACCCTTTTGTAAGAACACAGAGGGCTGGGGAACCACATCCAGAAAAGAATAGTTTGGTGAACACCTACAACCACTAAAAAAACTCATGGCACATGCTGTTCTGATATATGTTGGAAGCAGCATGTCAGTAGGAGAAGGTTGTCAATTTTCAGAGAAGCTGTAGTTGAAAACCAGAGTCAAGACAAGGCATAAAGCCTTGTCAAAATGTCACTGTCTTATGCAACAGAGAGTTATCATTAGATTCTAAATTTATATAGAAATATTTGCTTCTTTTTCCTGTTTAATTATTCTCTATGAATGCCTACAACATTTAAAATCTTAACTTACATGAGAAATTATAATTTTAATTACCTTTGGTATTGCAGAAAGCTTTACTCTCTTAAACTTAAGGCATTGTAGTACCAAATAGAACACTAATGTTTTTATGCAGAGAATTGGTTCTCAGAAATCCCCATTTATCAATTTTAGGATTGTCGATTTTATTCATTTCATAGCCAACAAATTGAAGATTCAAGGCAATTATCTAAATATCAAGGTAAAAGCCTTAATTGGTAGTTGAAGCACAGGATTTTGGGAGGCGGAAATTCTTTGATTAGCTAGTAACGTATTTGCTTTCTAATAAAGACATTTATAAATATACAAATGTGTCTATTATGCATCACATATTTTTCTTGGTGCTTGGTAACACGTAAATTAAAATAATAAAAATCAAAATAATAACTATTATTACTACTATTATTATTTTCTTCAAGGGTCCCATATTTGTTGGAAGAGACATAGAAATATATAGACAGTTATAGGCTCATGGGTTATAAAGAAAATGTTTAATTATTGTTTTGAAAAATGCACAAAACATATGGGAAATACTGTATGCATGCACATCTCAGTTTCATTTGTAAAATGGGAATTATAATCACTACCATGTCATATTCTTCACAGCAGCATTTTAAATAACAAGAAAATGATACCCATAAATACATTTCAATTGTTTTTCTTAAACTGCCACCAAAGAGATGACTTCTTCTCAGCTGATGAATATTAAGCAAGTCCAAGAAGCCAATTAATTGAATGCGGATTTTCGACCCTAAACCTAGTAACATAAGATTAAAATGAAATTCATGGTTAAGATAAAGGTGCAGCATCTACCATAGATTTCAGGAAACGTTCTTGTTACAAATGAGAATAAAAAGCACAGAAAAATAAAACAAAATGACTTGCTCAAGATCATAAAATTCATCAGTAGCAAAGCTAGGACTAATTTAGCTTTGTTTTAGATACTTTCTTAAGACAAAGTTTTCCTTCCTTCCTTCCTTCCTTCCTTCCTTCCTTCCTTCCTTCCTTCCTTCCTTCCTTCCTTCCTTCCTTCCTTCCTTCCTTCCTTCCTTCTTTCCTTCCTCTCTCTCTCTTTCTTTCCTTCTTTCTGAATGAATGAATGAATGAAGCCATTTTCTCAGCTGATCTGATTCCCCTTCTGCATCTGAGCAACTCTACCGCCATATTTGTGCTTGTTATCATCTTGTAATAAAGCTCCTTTCACAGAGAAAATAAACTTTCAATGTAGAGTGACTACTTCGCATGAAGCTCTATTTCAGATTATAAATTAGCTATTTTTTTCCAGTTCCTTCAGTGCAGAAATGTAAAATAAGACCAGAATGAAACACCTTGTTAAAATGAAAGAAGAAAGGATGCCTTCTCCGTGAGGGTTGTGGTTAACAGTGGGTGATGACACATGGTCAGACATCTCTGTGACACCATCTCTACGACAAGTGACTAGAAGTGGTATGGAGTGGATAAGTTTGAGAAAATTAGAGAAGAGTGGCTAGAGTTGAAATCCAGAGGTCTGGAATAGGATTGACCCAAGGAATTCATAAAATTAGGTATGCTCAGAAAGTCATCAGGGTGAAATATACAGAAAACAGTCCCCTGAGTTTATTATGCAGATAAGATGTGACAGTGCTCCATATAGGGCTAGGCAGATGTAATAGATGTAAGATATCATTATTGTTGTCATGCTATTCTAACCTTAATTAGGAAGATGCCTTTAGCTTAGATGAGCCTGTGTGAAGTAAATACAGGGAAGTTCTGGGGGGAGATGTGAAAATAAAGAGGGAAAATGCTGATTTACTAACATGAGTGGCACATATTCAACTTCTCATTCTCTCCCTTAATAACAATTGTACTCACAGCATGTGGCCCTCAGTGTAAATTTTTTGATTGGACAGTGTATTCCATAGCTATTGTTAAATAATCAGGGGCAGTTTCCTCTGTTCTCTGTGGTGCTATAACACATTTTATAATTTGTCTGTTATAAAAGGTAGAACAAAAAAATCAATAAGCAAATTGCTGATAGTATGTTCAAGATAAAAAAAACTTTATGAAAGATTTTAAAAGGTTATATGAGGATAAAAATTGTGGAAACAGCTTATAATAAAGAAATTCAATATCCCTGTTTTTGATAAATAAATATACTATTTATTATTTTCAGGTTTTGATTAACAGGTACTACCCTATTGGCAGAGAAGAAGTCATGTCTAGATTCCTATCTCAATCTTTATGTTTTGTGAGCACATTCTTTGGTTTGACCAATGCTATAATCATTGAGGAGTAGGGATAGTGGAATTATAGTCTTTTATTTAAGAAGTTCACCACATAATAATTACTATTCAGTTTGCTAAGTGCAGCCATAGGAGTAGGCATGAGGTAGTGAGACAACAGAGAGAACAGTGATTAGCTCCCTCTGGTCCGGGGAAGAAGTGAGGGAAAGCTCATAGAAGCTCCCCAGAAAAGGTGACATTTGAAGTTCACTATGTGTGAGGAAACAAAGGAGTAAATATCAGTAAAAGCACTGACATAGAAAGCGAAGTATGTTCAGGGACCTCTAAGAATATCATTAACTCTAAAGTATATGTGCTGGGAAAATGAGTGGGGAAGGATCAAACTGAAGAGAGAAAGAGCCTAGGTCATGATGGGACATACTTATCAAGTCAAGAAATTTTGACTCTTTTGCAAACATGGTGGGCCAGTGAAGAATTTTATTCAGGAAGAAACCAAGATCAGATTATATTTTGGAAAGGGTACCTGGAAAGCTTTGGAGAGGACATATTAAGAAAAGGAGTCAAATTGGAAATTAGGAAACAAATCTGAAGGCCATCGATGGTAGAGGGAAGTGGAGAAGGAAAGGCCATTTCAATTAATTAATTTAGTCAAGAGACGATTAGAGCTTTACTAAAGAAAGTGTCAGTGGGAAAGGAAAGGAGAGAATGAATTTGACTTTCTATGTAGCAGCGAGGTTAGGGTTTAGTGAATGATTGGTTATGAGAATCAAGGACAAAGAGAAATCTAGAATAAGCCCCAGGTTTCTATTTTGTAGGAATAAATAAGGAATAAAGAGATATTGCAGACTGGGAAAGAATTAGTTTTAGACTCTTTGAGTTTGTGGTATCCATTGGACAATAAAGTCAAGAGATCCCATAGGCCAACAACGATCTGGAAAGAGAGTTATATTTGAAACTTGTCAGCAAATATCTGTGGTTAAAACTGTGAAAGTGGATGCGATTGCCAAGGGGGTAAGATATAAAACACAAAGAGATGGTCAAGGGCAGTAATTAGAGGCATGTGAAAATGAGAAAAAGTCTACAGAAAAGGGAAAAAGAAGGACAGTTTAAAAAGTAGAAAAAGAAAGAGGAAGAACCTCATGTAATGAAAGCCAAGGGAGGAGACAGTTTCGATAATAGAACAGTGACAAAGAGAGCTGATGGGTAAAAGAGGAAGCAACTATAGAAACAGTGTTCTGTACTAGTAGTGATACATGAGACTGTGTAATTTATATGCCACAACAACAGTATTAGAGTGTTCCAAATTTTTATACTTACTTTTACCTGTGAATTTTATGCCTTCAGATGACATTCTTATTGCATATTAGTGTCCTTTTCTTTCAGATTGAAGAATTAGCTTTAGCATTTCTTCTAAGAAAGGTCTGGTGGTGATGAAATCCCTCAGGTTTTGTTTGTCTGGGAAAAGTATTGATCTCTTTTTTAAGTTTGAAAGTTAGCTTTGCTGGGTAGAGTATTCTCAGTTGACAATTTCTTTTCTTCAGTGCTTTGCCATCCTGCTCCCTCCTGGCCTGTGGTTTTCACTAAGTCTGTTGCCAGACAAATTGGAGCACATATATGTTGTTTTTCCTTCTCTTGCTCCTTTTGGTGTTGTCTGCTTTTGAAAGTTTCATTATTATATGCCTTGGGGTAGTCTTATTTGGGTGAAATTTGTGTGGTGGTCTCTACCCTTCTTGTACGTAGATATGTATATTTTCTCTAGGGTTGGAAAGTTTTCTTGCATTATTTATTCATGTGATCTTTCTACCACTTATTCTTTCTTAACTCCTCCTTGAAGGCCAATGACTCTTAGATTTGCCTTTTTGAGGCTATTTTCTGGATTTCAGAGACGTTCTTTATTCCTTTTAATTTTTTTTCTTTTTTCTCCTCTGAATGTATTTTCAAATAACTTGTTTTCAGGCTCATTAATTCTTTCCTCTACTTTATCAATTCTGCTGTTTTAACCCTCCGATGCATTTTTTTTTGATTCAACTGCAGGTATTTCTCAGTTCCAAAATTTCTATTTAACTTTTTAAAAAATTATTTCAATCTCTTTGTTAAATTTCTCCGGTAAATTTGTAAATTGCTTTTATGTGTTATCTTGGAGTTCACTGAGTTTCTTTAGAATTCTTCTTTTGGATTATTGACCTGAGAGCTCACATATTGCCGTCTCATTGGAGTCAGCCACTGGCTCCTTGCTTTATCCATTTGGGAAGGTTACGGCTCCCTATTTGCTAGTGTTTTTTATGAATGTATATCTGTGTCTTCTCATCGAAAGACTAGTTATTTATCCCAGTCTTCCTTGCCTGTATTGGTGTGGTCTGTCTAGTGATGTGTGTTTACAGGTTCTATGCTGGTTGCCTGTTGAGTCCCCTTAGCCCTAGACAGCTGCTTTTATTTTGGCACTAGATGGTGCCCTAGGCCCAAGTTTCCCACAGCTCTCACACAAGTTGGAAGCACTGCCCATTCTGGACTGGGGAGAGGGGTTTCAAAGAGAATTTCCCAGCTGTTTGGGAGGCTGGCTGGGAGTTTATGCCCAGAAGACTCATGAATGTGCCTCCTACAATGTGGTGCTGCTGAACTGCCTCTCTGACTTGGTATCTCCTTTCTCTTCTGCTCATAATTTTTCACTTCTCTGTGGCTTCAAGGGTATTCAGAGCCTCAGCTTTGAATTCTGGGTTATAGGTGATGATAATCTTGGCGCTAGATAGTTGTTTTTGGTTTTCTGTGAGGAAGATTGAAGCCAGATTTCTTCTACTCCACCATTTTGGTGATGTCTTACCCATAGACTGAGTAGCTTATAAATAATAGAAATTTATTCTCTCACAGTTCTGGAGAAACTGGCAAGTCCAAGATCAAGGCACCAGAAAGTTTGGTGTCTGGTGAGGGTTGCTGTCTGCTTCCAAGATGGTGTCTTGTTACTGCGTCCTCCAGAGGAGATGAACTCTGTGTCCTTGTGGTGGAAGGAACAAAAGTGCAAAAGGGGCTTAAGTTAGTTCTCTCCAGTTATTTTATAAGGCACTAATCCATTTTTGAGTGCAGGACCCTCAATGACTCAATCGAATTCAAAAGTCTCCATCTCTTAATACCACCACAATGGGGATTAAATTTCAACACATGGATTTTGGGGGACGCTCAGACCCTAGCAGGTAGCTTCCTCCTAGGTCTGTCTTTCCAGTAGCGTGTCAATTTATAAATCAATTGGAAGGGCAGAAGCCAGGAGAAAGTGGAGGCTGCTAATATACATCCTTGTTCCTGAGAAAGGAAAATGAGAAATATAATGATAGCTAGAGAGAGATGTACTTCTAAGTAAAATAATTCTTTAGGAGGGGAACAATTAAGCAGTTTTAAAGGCTGATGAAAAAGAGTGAGTAGAAAAGGAAAGTTTGAAGATAATTCATCAAGCAAGATTGCTGAGGAGCCATGACAAAGCTGTGGCAGGGCTAGCCTTGAACAGAAGCCTTTCCTCTGTGTGGTGATGTAGTGAAGTTTGGGAAAGAGGAGAAGAGAATATTTGAAAACAACATTTGGTAGTCTTTATTTTCTGAATTATTCAATGAGGGAAATGGAGAGAAGAAACAGGTCAAATACAAATAGAGCATATTTTTAGAGGCGCCAAATGAGATCAGAAACCACATATTCCCACTAGTGTTAGTTCATACTGTTTTGATATTCTCTTCACTATTGTACAGCCCCCAGATATAAGCAACAAGTCTCAGCTTTCATAGCAGTTCATTAACTTGGCCACCTACTGGCCCAATGTCCAAAACACCAGAATCTTTCTTTAATTTACTACATAGGCTACCAGGTGCCCATCAGAGATCAGAGCCTAGAATTATCCTTTATCCAGATACTGTCAAAGGGCCAGATGAGAGAACTTATATTTAACAGTGTCATCTGAGAGATCATTGCCAACCTTTCTGTATGAAAGTAGGTTTCCAGGGGCCACACACAGTGGCTCATGCATATAATAGCAGCACTTTGGGAAACTAAGGTGGGAGGCTTGAGGCCAGGAGTTTGAGGCCAGCCTGGGCAATATAGCAAGACCCTATCTCTAAAAAAAAAATAAAGAAATAACTGGGAATGGTGGCATGAACCTATAGGAGGAACCTGTAGGTGGAGGCTGAAGAAAGAGGATTACTTGAGCCCAAGAGCTTGAGGTTACAGTGAGCAGTGATGCATTCCATTGTGTTTCAGCCAGGCCAACAGTGAGACCTTGTCTAAAAAAAAAATTAGGTTTCCAGAATATTACATACCTGACTTTGTTTACTCTTCCTGAAGAATTGCCTTTTCTAAGTTACATGTTAATATTTTACTTTTTCCTTTCTTAAAGGTCAGAACAGGAATTAAAAATTTAAACAATGTTTTATCATTTTCATCTATTTTTTTGTTGAAGATATTGCTTGTGCTGCTTAATGCAACTTGTATAAGTCCATCGGAAACATAATATTTTTATATTTAAATATTATGATACTATTTGTTTCTCTTAAAGAGCTAACATGTTTCATCTTAATTTGTAATGAGAACATTGCATTTTTTGTTTATCTCTTGCCTACCAGGAAGCTCAAAACTAAAATTAATGCTCAATCACAGAACATATTCTAGCTTATGTGCATAGGTACTAGCTTCTTCCACCTTACTTCAATAGCATTAATTTATACTTTTTTATAATTGTAGAATATCTCAACTCTATTTTTGGAAAGAGTCAGTTTATTAATATACATATAAAGGGAAGTGACCTCCTCATAGGTATATATCTCAACTGGAATTTCTGTGTGCTATAAAGCCGATGGTAATGACAGGTGGAAAGTGTTTTTTTAATAGTGGAAATGGGAGGTATCTTATATTCATAGTTTAATATGCTAAAGATGAGAAGATCTAGTGTGTACAGAAGAATCCTTGAGTGTTGATCACATAACAGAGGAGAATCATGCTCTTTCAGATTGTTTGAAATTCCTTTCTTGGCTCAGATGCTCACCCGTTCCTGCTATCTCTTTCTTAGTGCATTCTGGGGCCTGCCATGAGGCTGTGTTTGGGTGTTTTGTCTCTTTTTGAGAGAGCATATGTATGGCTGAAACATTCTCTCTTTCTTCTGTGTTCGACCTCGATATGGGTGCCTCTGTGGATTTGTAACAGTCTCCTTTCCTGTTTTCCCCTTTTCTCATCTTTAAAATAAAAATATATAAAATCTGGGAAAGGCAAATCTGTTCGTAAAGTGACTGCTCAGTGAGAAATGGAGAGGAAGCTTTTTTTTTAACCCATCTTCTAACTTCTTCTGGTGTTCTCATGTGCTTCTCTAGCCATAATTACTTGTAGCCTGACAGCTAGTTTTGTTGAATGTTCTAGGTAGGCTCAGTACCTATGATGCTGTCTTCTATTTCATTCTTGTTTGCCTTAAGTACAACATGATTTAACTTGGGAAACCGAGCTTGATATAGGATGAGAAAACAGAAGACACCCTGTGTCTCTTAAACCTGTTAATAAGATGGTGATTCAATCACAGATAATAGGGGGAGGTGCTATGTGTTAATAGATGTGAGGGATAAATTACTCTTTGGCTAGAAGCACCAAATTTGAAACCATGAAAAGGCAAATTCATTTTTTAGTTTATGTCAGTACATGCTAAAGGAAAGTTTAGTATGAAATATCTTTGATGTACCATTTTAAAAGTAAAATCTTACTCGAAAAGAAATTGCCTCTTAAAAATGAAAAAAATATCGAGCGAGTGATTTTTTGAAGTGCTTATATTCTCCCTTTTACAAGGTTATTTTAGGCTCTCCTAGGTACGGAGGAATGCAGTCGAGGAGTCTTCTCAAACCTTATTGTTCCTACAAATCACCTGGGGAGCTTCAATTACAGATTCTGACTTAGTAGATCTGGGGTGGGCCTGAGCGTCTGTCTCTATAGGCTCTCAGGTGGTATTGATGCTGCTAATTTCTGGACCACAATATGGACAGAACCTCTGGAAGCCCCTTCTCATAATTTACTTCTTATGACAGTGCATTGTAGATCCTTTTCCATACATTTATGAATTATTTCCTACACAATCATTTATATATGTTTAAGAGAAACATGGTATGATTCTCGCATAGGCAGAAAATGGATTTTAAAATGTGTAAATTTAGAAAATTATAGTAAAGATATTTATCTATTCATTTCTTACATTCAATGACTTTAAAAATATGCATTAGCTAACTTGAATAATTACTGAATTGTAGTTAATCAAATTTCTGGTTACATCAATGCCTTCTCCCACTAGAATACTTTGCCCACCAAAAGTATCTGTTCTGCTGGAAAGTAAGATCTTAGTTTTGTTTCATTTACTGATATTTTTTCAGCAATTACAGCACAGATTTGGACACCATAGACACTTGGTACACATTTGTTCAATTGAATTAAGTATGGAAGGCTTTTGTTTCAAATGCCTTTTCTGCCTTAGCAAGGGGTTTGATGATTTAAGAGCTTATAGGGCTTCACATCAATTCTTAGTGTCTAGTACTGTAAATGTAAATGTAAATGTAAATGAAACAAGATAATGGATTATTTATTCAACTTCCAAGAACTAACAACATTAGAAGTTTTTGTTTTTACTAAATTTGTTGTAGATTATTTTTCTTTTGATTTGCTTGTTTCTCATCAAAGTGGAATACAGCAAAAAAAAAAAAAAATCAAATTAATTGCATGTTTTGTGGGTAATTCTACTTATTATCACTCTTCCCCTTCCCCCTTTTTAATCATTGAAGGCAAAATCATTACATTTACTGGCAATTCAAACTCACAAATGTTATATTTTTCTCAATCTCTCTCTTTACATGGATACTGGTATCTAGTACCCTCTCTTCCTTTTATACTTTAGCGCCCATGGGCAGCGAGAGGTGTACTGGGTAGGAGGACCCGGATTTGATCTCACATCCTCTAACGACAACCCCCATGACTCTGGACAAGCCAGGAAACTGCCTTAAGTCCATCTATCTTCTCATCTGTAAAAAGTCTGTCTTGCCTTTCTTACACGCTTCCTGTGAGACCCAGATAGCTGATGTGGAAGTGCTTTGGAAACTATACTTTTATATACATACAATTAGTTGCCTTATATTCTACTATAGCTTGTATTACCATTTTCTCATTTTTATTATTAATAATTCCTCCTAGCCTCTACATTTACCAGAAAGTTATAAACAACCACTATTACTCAGCATTTATTTAAAATGATAGATTTTATGTTAAAAGAGAGTATCAAAGTCCTTGATTCGAAAAGAAAACTTAGATGTCAGGTTACACACAGCTAGTTACTACAAGATGCATGATGCATGACTATCATTGTAGCCCAGCTTTTTCTCTCTACAGCCTCTGAAGGATCTCCTGATCATTGACATTCATTTCTTCACATGCCCTGCCTACTGTCTGATTGTCTTCCACCCTTTCTCTTTGTATGTTGGTTTGAAGGGTAACCCTCATATTCATATCAATAAGCGAACAAGTTAGTCAATTTATGTTACAAATACACTTCTACTAATTATTAGACAGTGCACCAGGCATCAGATATTAAAAGTCAATCCAGGTGTGCAGAAGCCAATAAAGTTTGGTAACATAAGCAAATATCTGTAAAAAATTATCCAGATATTATATTACAGTACAATAAAATAATATTTTTTATGTTTCCAAATTTTATGGGTACCCTGGAGTTCTTACCATTATTTTTAGTCCAGATGGAGGGCTAGAGAAAGGATTATTGCCACATCATTGTGAGAGGGTATGAGGTCCAAGGGAGGGACAGATTACTTCCAGTGGGGATATTGGGTAGGTATTTGGAATAAGAGGCATTAAAACTGGGTCTTACATGATAGCTAGCATTGTAAATGCAAAGCTATATGGAAAAAGAATCTCACATCAATAAGATAACGTGAATCAGGGATCTGAGTAAGGTGCTAACATGTATGCAGAGAATGGTGAGTGGTTTAATTCATGTGGAGCAGAAGGTACTTACAGGTGAGTTGTGGACCTGGTTGGAAAAGTGGACCCAGATGTCAGAGTGCTGAGAATGTCAGAGTTCAAATTTGTCTTCCATCTGCTATGTTAGTCAAAATAGAGTAGACCCTCTTTTGCAAATTTCTACCAAAGACTGATAAATATTTTTAACATTTCCTGCCCACTCATTTTTCTGGTTCTTTTTTCCTCCTTGTAGAATTTGTGTTAGAAAGTGACACCTTTGCAAGGAAGCCACCTTCTTTGTCTAGAAAAATGTCATTAATCATACAGTCCATTTACATTTCCAGAGCAACATAAATATTTGATTTTAAGAAGGATACAGGCAAACGTATTGCAATGTTTTGCAGCTAGAGTTGCAGCCTCTGTGGACATGTGGCCCGCCTCTCAGTGAAGCAAAAGGCATATCACAAGCTGGGTTCTCAGCTGTGAAATGCCACTACTTAGGTCACATGTCTCAGGAAAAAAAAAAAAAAAAACCTGCCAGGAGCAACGCCTTCTTCTTGGCAGAGAGGCGTGCCACCTGTCACCCAAAGCTGCTGTCCCCTCTAGCATCATGCACAGATAACTTTGCTTCACTTCTGCATGTGGGGAAGTTGTGTTCTCTGCCTTTTGCAGTGTATTTCTCCATAGCATTTATCTAGTGGAGAATTTAGTTTGATGCTTATTGAATTGGGAATTATTGCCCATACTTATTGGACAAATCTTAATCCAAAAGAATGGTTATAACCTAGAATGGCACTGGGTGAAAATTTGAATTGTGTTTCACATGAAAGATGGCATATGACAGGCATATTTCCACCTGACATCTAGCTATGATGCCACCCTTGGTGATAGAACAAGATCACACCTTATATCACTCCTTAATAGCATGCATGGGTTCCTGGAAATCAGCCTTAGTGAACACATTTTGGATCCTTAGAACCATGCCTCATCAACTCTTAAGGCATAGAAAACAAGAAATATAATTCACATGCTCACAAGCAGGTAAAGCACTCCATACAGCATGTACCATATTTTAGATTTCCTCCATATCTTTGTAAGGTCTGATATGTGGTTAAGCACAAAGTGCTTGATTGCTTGATTAATATTTGTTGAATGAATAATCAAATGGTGTTTTGTTAAGAGGCAATATAATAGATATTTGGGCTGGCCAGGGTATTGGAATTCCTTGGCTTCGTGTTTCTCTAGGAAGGACCTATGTAAAACCTCACTGAGACTTACGTTTAGGAAGAGATGCATGTTCTTATTGCCATAATAATGCCATCTTAGCACAAGTGTAATACTTAAGAGTTAAAGCATTTTCCTTTGCATTTTTGAGTGATTCCAAAAAACCCATATTAAAACATATGCTTTCCCAAAAGATTTCAAATATAATTCTTAGTTTTGCCCTCTGTTTTTGTTATGGGTTAATCGTGTCTCACTACACCCCCTAAAAAAAAGTTGGAACCCTAATGCCTGATATCTCATAATATGGGCTTATTTAAAGATATAGGCTTTACAGAGGTGATTTAAATGACAAAGTTAAAATGGTATCATTAGAGTGGGCCCCAAGCCAACATGATTAGTGACCTTATAAAAAGGAGAAATTTGGACACAGAAAAACACACGCACACAGGAAGAACATAATTTGAAGATGAAGACAGAGATTGGCGTGATGCATCTACAACTCACGGAATGCCAAAGATTGTCAGCAACCACCAAAAGCTAGGAGAAGGCATAGGACAGACTCTCCTTCACATTTGTCAGAAAGAACCAATTCTATCGATGCTGATTTTAGATTTTTAGCCTCCAGAACTGTGAGAGAATGAATTTTTGTTGTTTAAGCCACCCAGTTTATGGTACTTTGTTACAGTAGCCCTAGAGAACTAATACAGTTCTTTCGAGGTTATTATATTGTAAAACCTCCTCTAGGTTTTGGTACTTTCTGCATGTGCTAAAAAAACTAGTGTTCACGGTGCAACTGATGCTCGTCTGTTTATTGACTATTAATTGTTTAACTTTTACCCTCCCCCTACTTTGTGAACTACCACCTTCTACTCATAAACGGTAATATAACTCAGATGTGTGTTACCGTGATGGCTAATTTTAGGTGTCAGCTTGGCTGGATTAAGGGATACCTGGATAGCTGGGAACACATCATTTTTGAGTAGGTCTATGAGGGTGTTTCCCAAGAGACTGACATTTGAATCAATGGGTTGAGCAAGAAAGAGCTGCGTTCAGTAATGAAATAAGCTAAGGGCCTGGATAGAACTGGAGCTGGGATCCCCTTTTTCTCTTTTTCTTGCACGTCAGAACTCCAGGATTCAAGACTTTGAACTCCAAGACTTGCACCAGTAGCCGCCCAGATTCTCAGGCCTTTGACTCTGTACTGAGGGCTATGCTATCATCAGCTTCCCTGGTTCTCAGACCTGTGGACTCAGACTGAGTCACATCACTGGCTTCCTTGTTTCTCCAGCTTGTAAACAAGTTACTGTGGAACTTCTCAACCTCCATAATTGCATGAGCCAATTCCCATATGAAACCTCCTTTCATATCTATCTATCTATCTATCTATCTATCTATCTATCTATCTATCTATCTATCTATCTATAATCTCATGTTGGTTTTGTCCCTCTAAAGAATCTTGACTAACACAGTTATTATTATTAAAAAATAATAATGATGGCAGCACCATGGATTGAGTAATTATTGTGTGCCAGGCACTGTGCAATTGTTCAATGTTCATTGCTTCATTTGGTCCTCTCAATAAGCCTAGAAGGTAGGTACTATTATTATTCTTGGAAGTTTAAAAATGATTATCTAAGTCATACAAGTAAAAAATGGCAGACGCAGGGTTCAAACCCAGTCAATCTCATTCCAAAACCCTAGTGTCTGATCACTGCATATTATCTCCCATATAAGGAGATGCTAAGATTCATAACAGGCTTATGAATTTGAGCTAGATATTATCAGCATTTTAATGTCTAAGTGAGTAAGGAAAATGTAAATAACCAGTGCAAAGACTGTATTACCATGAGTGAGGGCAAAGTCTTTTTAGAAAATGAGGTCCTGGAGCTATATTGCATTCAACACACCTGCTCTTGTCAACCAGAAGGACATAGCCCAACTCATTACCAATTCAGAAAAGGATAAAATAAATGCACACTGGGTCTTCCTTTTCTGTTTTCTTCATGTTCCAAAATGTGTGTCTCTCTAGAAAAGGCAGTTCTACTCTAAAGCTTGCTCCTGTTTGGCTGCAAGTGACAGACAGAGGGAGGCATTGTCAGAGGTTAAGAGTAGCTATACACTGATTTGTTTTAAAGCACACTTGATCCTTGAAAAACCTTCAAGCACAGTAACTCCTGGAAATGATGATAGAAAGGCATGCCTTCTTTTCTTCTGTATTTAGAACAATTCTGTAATTAAATGAAACAAATACATCCATATTTCTAAAAACAAGGGATATTTTTCAGTGGGGAAAGGGGAAAAAAAGCTATATCCTCTCTTTGGAAATTTCTAGGGTGTTAGTAATGGGGAATTTACTGCATTTTTGAATTTGACAATACTCTTAACTACTCATTCTCCAAAACAGAATCTACACACTGCCAGTTGATTTTCCATTGTAGTGTTAGTTCATGCAGAAGCCAGCCTCTCTTATTTAGTCCCTAGTGTGATCATGGCATATGGCTATGAGTTTCCTGTTTATTTGTTCATTTGCTTTTGTGGAAGGAATTCCGGTATTAGGCTCATTCGGTTGGACCAAATAAAGCTGATGACCTGTGAACCTGTGATCCAGTGAGGAGGGTATATAGAGTCTATGGCTTCATAACAGAGCATTGCAATCAACCCTTCCTGGGAAGGTCTACCAATGACTCTGGGTTATCCAAAGAGCTACTAGCCTTTTAAATTTTGGTTCCTCCATTTGTAGTTATAGTTCAAGCAGACACATAATAAAAAGGTTGGGTATGAAAGAAGAGGGGTTAGTGGTTAATAAGGAGACTTGGACTCAGACACATCTGCTTTCTCACCCTATCTTTGAGCTGTGTGACTTTAGGTGAGTCACTGAGACTCTCTAAACCTACTCCTCAAATCTGCAAACCAGAGATTATAATTGTACTTACTTCTGATGCAGTTAACAAGATAATGGCTGGCATATAATGAGAACTCAATAAAATACATATATATGTATTTTACATATAAATACACACACACAGAGACACACACACACACAAGCTAATAAGGTAGTGGTCTGATATTGTGTATCCTACATTGGTTAGCTTCTATTGGAAGTGACATCCCCTCCATCTGTAAATATGATACAGCGCTCATCCTAAGTCTTTTTCAGAGACCTACACTGGAGCTGGCACATAATTTATTGGTAAAGGGGAAAAGAGGAGGTTTCATATAGAGAATAGTCTGAGAGCCTCTTGGGCATCTAACTTCTCCCATCCCTTGACTGCTTTGCATCTGGAAAATTTGGAGTGTTTAATATGCTCATGTTGAAAGATAATGCCTTTAGAAAATACAGCACTTAAAGTTTTGATCAGTTATGACCTCAGGATTTTCAGGTAAGTGTTTAGGGGGTCATGGTAGGGTAGTGCCTGCAGCAGGGAGCCAGTCCTTCACAGACCAGTTGGAAGACATCAAAGGTTATTCTTGTTTCATAATTGTCAGTTGATTTTAGCTATGAACATATGTATAGCATTTCCTGAAGGTTCCTGAGAATCAACTTTAATCATCATCACTATTGTTTCGCAAGCACCCTTGTATAATCTTCTTGGTTTATATAAACTAATGGTTTCTACTCTGTACAAGGTTGCCGTTTGAAAAGGCACTGGGAAGAAAATACCAGCTGCAAAGGATGACACAGGCTGAAGTCATGTCAACAAGATCATAAGGCTGAAACCAGATATTTGTAATACTGCTTGTAACTTTCTCAAGAATAGGATATATCTTATATCTCTTGTGATTCATATAGCATCCATTACAACTCCATGTACATAGACTGAAAATGTTAGTTTAAATAAATTGACCATTACGTAGTAGGATTTTTCTTTTTATTTTAAATCGGAGTTGTGAGGCTGTGAGGAAATCATTTTCTTTATTTGTCTGAGGGAAGGAATTAGAGATTGGGGGCAATTTCTGTAACCAAACTTTCCTCAGTATTATATTTACTTTACTATATTCCCTTTTCTTAGTCTTTTATGGGCCATAAATTCAGCCTCTCTTTGGTTTCTAACTTAAGTTTTTATTTTTTATTTTTTGCTTAGGGCACTGGTTGTCACTTTTGGCTGCTCATTAGATTTAGCTAGGGAGTTTTAAAACCTATAGATGCCCAACCCCAGCTGTGGAGGCTCTGCTAGAGCCTGGAAATCAGACTCAGGTGTCCACAGACCTTCCCATGGGGAGAAGAATGAGAGTTAGAGAGAGAAAGGGGTAGAGAGTGGGTCTAGCATTGCAAATGTATATAGGGTGAGTCTGCCTAGTGTAATCTAGTACCACCTATCCCATCACACTCAGCCATGCCATTCTTAAGCACATAAAGGATGTACCTTCATTGACGCCTTGGTGTTGGCTGTTTCCTCCAGCTGAAATCCACTTTCTTCAGCTATTTTTGTGACTGGCTGCTTCTTTTCATTTAGATCGTAATTCAAGTATCATTTCCTCAGGAAGTCCTTCTCTATATAAGGTATAACCCTTCCCCTTTCACTTTCTATCTTGTTGCTTTGTTTTATTTACTTCATGCCATTTCCTACTATTGGAAATTATCTCATTTATGCAATTCTTTACATATTTGTTGTTATACTCACCTACTAACAGGACACTGTTGTATTTCCAGAACTTAGAACAGTGCCTGATGCCCCAAAAGCTTGCAGTATACATTTTTGAAATGAAAAACCCAAGGGTTTATGTTTATAACAGAAAAGACAAATATGTGACTAGATGTTGCTAATTGACTTATGGTATCCTTTCTCCCAGATTCTGTTACATAGTTCTTCTCAACACAGTTCTCAGTCATCCATCATTAGCCTTCAGATGAAACCTTTTTTAATACCCCTGGTTTAAAAAGTAATTTTTTGGACCTAGCTTATTTCATTTAGGAAATTAAGGCTCAAATAGGTTTAGAAAATTTTATTTTTTATTCATTCTTTTAATTTATTCACTTAAAAATATTTACTGAGAATTTAGAATACAAGAAGCAGTATTTTGTACAAAGTTTTGCCCAATACATCTCCAGAACTTTGATTTTGTGCTATGCTTGGTCATAATATATTTTTAAATATATATTTGCAGAATTTAATTCAATAGTTTAAAACTGATACATAAATTACTTTATATAAGGCATATATGACAAATGTAGGTGGGATGATTATAGTGTAGATTATAGGATCAACTTGGAGGCAGAAGGCATTTCAGATCATCTATTCCAGTGACCTCATTTTGCAGATGAGGAAGTTAAAAACCAGAGATATAATAGTTTGTTTTTCATTCATGCTCGAAAGATGAATAAAGGACTGATGGACTGAATCCTGCTGAACGTCATGTGAGTTTTTTGTGGCACAGCAGATCTCTGAACCCAGTTCTCCGTCCAGGGATCTTTCATCCCCACCTGTGATTCCAAAATGCATGTAATTAGAAACATCTGGGGATATTGCAAAACATGCTGGGAATGGTGTCCTGGAACTCAAATTTTTATAATCCCCTTCCTCCTTAGGTAATTCTGTTGCACAGCCAAATTTGGGACCACTATGTACATGATATTATTGATATATGAATGCGCCTCAGTTTTAACTGAAGAGATAAGGAGGTTCCATATAATGTATGGAGAATATCATTTATAGGACTTTCAAAGAAACCCTCTACTTTTTGCTTAGCTACACAGTACCAGTCTGAGCTAAATCTCAATAAACTAAAGACTGATTGCTTCTGATATTTAATTAAATCCAACAGTTATTGAGTATCAGAGATAAAATATGAATAAGATATACTTCTTAATATAGATGCTTTAAGTCCTGCTTAAATAGAGGACAATAAATTACTGGACCTTGATATTCCCCTGAATTTTAGATAATCATTATTTGTTGGGCTGTCAGCAATGTGTCTTATACCTTGCAAAGTGCACAAAGATGTTTAATTTGTTCTGATTTACTCTTACATGAAAGTATCAGCTTTTTGACTTAAACTCTCATGGAATTATGTACCAGTACTTAAAGTACTCTTTCATTATTTACATTCTCTGGGTGATTGGAAGAAGAAATGGAAAAGAAGCATCATATTTTGTCTCTCCTATATTTTCAGATTGAGCTGTAATGTATTTCATTATATAAAATATAATAATTATATAACATTTAATTTTTCTGTGGAGGTAGCAAGCCCTGTTTCCATAGCAAGCTCTGCTTTTACTGACCAGTTTTCCCTTTCTATACCTTATATTTTATCCAAAAGTATCTCTCAGCAGTAAAATATTCTATCCATAAACAATTCTCTGTATGCTCTTCACAGAATGTTGGGCCTAACATATTTTATGTGAAGGGGCATAGACATTCATTTCTCACATTTATGGAGAAGGGAAAGGAAAAGAAACATTTTAGACAGTTGTTAGACTCCAAGAGCCATTGAGAGATCCAGTGTACACTGGGTGCAATATGTATTTTTATATTTGTTTTTTAATGCCCTACCAGAAATGTTTCATAGAAAGAGTAGGACAAAGATTCAACTGACAGGACAACATATATGTGTATAATTTTTCCCCAGAGGAGAAAACTATGGAGTTTAGGGAGAGGAATGTCTGTGTCATTGTTAGGGCCACCAAGAGTTGTCTCTCTTATCTACTATGGCAGGGAAGATGCATGGGTGGGTGTGGAGGGCAAGTGATGGGTGCGGGTAATAATTGGGGTGGATGAGGGAGTGGGGAGCTGAGTGCTGGATGTGTGAGGAGATAGGAATGGGGAGATTTGCCTTGGGTTCATGCTAAGCTCCCAATAAAAGAAGGAATCTGCATTTCTTGTTCATACTGTGCTATGGGCAATTAATATAGTACCTGGCACATACGAGCTATTTTTTAAAAACATGTTGAATAAATGTATACTTGAATAAGTGTATGTTAAAGATCTGCTTACAGAATTATGCCACACTTTTTGAGAAAAATGAAGGTTAATAAATAGGATGAGTGATGTTTAGATGCATGTATTGGTTCTAGCATAATATTATGGATATAGCTGGCGCATAAGGAAGTTTTGTAGCCCAACCTCTAACATGGATGTTGAGTTAAGTCTTACATATTTTAATATTTTAAATACATTTGAAATAACTAAACACACCTTTTTTTAATTTTTAGGAAAGCATGCTCTCGTTTTCATTTTCCATCAAACAATTTTTCATGAGAATGAGAAATTTCATCCAAAATCAAAGTTATTCCAAAATTATGACTTTCGATTCCTAACATGTCATGTTAACTTTCTTTCTTTTGTAGATACTAACTCTTGGATTGAAATTTCAAATGTAAATTCAATGAGTCTTTCACTGAGTGGTGTGTGTTTGTGTTTGTGGGAACAGAATTGAAGGGCTGGGGAGGTGTGCTTCTTTTCTGACAGCATGTAGGCAGCATGTAGAGCAATAAATAATTTCCCTCAGTAGCTGTAAAGATGGGTAATATGTAGTTTTACATTTATAAATCAAATGGAATATAAATGATTGCCAACTAAAATGAAAACATAACTGTAATGAAATAACTTGAGGAAATGGAAGCTGGATTGCCAGTAGGGAAAGAAATGTGTATTTACTTTATTTAGTGAATTTTAATGAATTGTATTTATACACATAAGCTTATTAAATAAAAAGTCAAAACAATTGAATTTACTCAATCACTAAATTGATTTGAAGGGAAGCAGTTAGAGGCTAATCAGTGAGAAAAACCCTCCAACTGATTCAGTAGTTAGTTAACATATTTACTGTTTATATGAATTCAGTCTCATTTAAAACCATAAAAAGGATGCTTTCAAAAATAGTCAGATTAGAACTCATATTTCTTATCTTGGTGGCATAATGGGAAAGTTGACATGTTTAGAATGTAGTATCTTTCTATATAATTAGCTATTTTTAAAAATTTATTTTTCTAAAACCATCTAGCACAGGACAATCTGGACACAGAGACCACAAGTTCTGATGTTTATAGGGACACACAGGTGAGGCTAAAAGGGTAACCATGCAAGAACCTGAGTGAGCGGGAACCAGCACCCTCTCCAGTCAACTGTGGTCATGGGAGAAGGTAGACCTGCTGTTGCCAGGTCTCTTATTTGAAGAAAAAAATAGAAATTGGAAATTGTATGTGAAATGTCCCTGTCTTTACATTGCAGCAACTAATTAATTTTTTGAAACACCATATAGACCCAAGAAAGCCTAACTGTGCCCAAGCTGCTAGTTTGAGAGCACTGCCTTAGATAGTCAAGTGTAGTGGCAAGAATGCAACCATTAGAACTGGACTTCCTGGGTTCTAACTAAGCAGGAATTTAATGTAGAGCCTTGGGCATGTCACGCTTTTACTCAGGGCCTTCTCATTTTTAAAATTGGGGATTTGTGCCAAGTGATATGTATTTGAGTAGTTTTTAAACTTTCACAACATCTATGCTTTCATAAGGAACAGTAACTGATCTTCACAGTCATTAACATTTTCGTTTTCACTGTGAGCTATGTGATTTCTCCAAATATTTGAAATCTGCCTATTGGCCTCTCTGAGAGTTGTTTATGAACATTTGTTGAAACTGACCAGAGAAAATACTGTCAACTTGTCTCTGAGTCTAAGCAAATTGTTAGCAGAGTTTCAGTACTTGGCTATCTCCTGCTGCAGTAAACATATTAATAAGCTCTCACCAGAAGAACTGTGAACAGATGCAGTTCTTGAAAACACAGTGTCCTTGTCACATTTACTTGTCTGTCTCTCCTAGTGAGCAAGACTTGCTTGTGGTATCCTAGTAAATATTCTGTTGTTATGTCATAACCAGATCATAGTTCATGAATTCAGTAGAAAAATCACTGTAACCAGTATCTTTGATACACAGAGCCTAAGTCATAAGGGAAGTTACACAATGACAAGTAATGAGAAGGCTTTTTACCTTTTTCATCCTGTCACACAATTTCTTGTATTCTGTGACACAATTCCTTGGAGCCAGAAATCAGAATAGTACATTGCCTTTGTAGTCATTTTTCAATGTAGAACTTTAGATGCTTCAAATACAATAAATGCCTCAACACAGCATCTTATATCATAAATTGGAAACTATCCCCAGTGTAGTGAAACAACCTAGGCATCACACTTAAGCACCTCTGTCTTCACTGATAACTAGCTGAGTAACCTTGAAAACGGCATACCTTTTTGAATTTCTATTTTATCCTTTTATAAAAATGCTACTTTAAAAAATGTGATAGGTAGTTGAGAGGATCACAGGAAAGCAATTAGATATGAAAGTGCTTTGCAAAAACGTAGAGCACTGTATGTCAGTGAGATAACATACCAATCAATCACTTAACTCATTCAAACATAAGGAATGAAAGTACAACTTGAATAAAGCAGCTTAGAATTGACCTCCTTGTTCTCTCCTACCATTCCTTCTTTCCCCGTTTTAAACTGTGTCTTATTTCTCAACCATTTAATTAATTTATGACACTGAGTATATGGAATTAAAGTCAGAATCTCAGAGAAAAATATTTGATATGTTCCCTGAAGAACTCTAAAGAATATTACTTAGGATTGACTTTTTAATTGTTTTTTCTCTTTTTATGTTTTATTTTATTTATTTATTTATTTATTTATTTATTTATTATTATT
>NW_012101545.1:75495-81630 GCF_000951045.1 Mandrillus leucophaeus | reverse complement strand
GTTAATATTGTTATGTGTGAACTTGATCCTGTCATTATGATATTATGATGTTAGCTGGTTATTTTGCTCACTAGTTGATGCAGTTTCTTCCTGCATTGATAGACTTTACATTTTGACATGTTTTTGCAATGACTAGTACCTGCTCTTCCTTTCTGTGTTAAGTGCTTCCTTCAAGATCTCTTGTAGGGCAGGCCTGGTGGTGACAAAATCTCTAAGCATTTGCTTGTCTGTAAAGGATTGTATTTCTCCTTCACTTATGAAACTTAGTTTGGCTGGATTTGAAATTCTGGGTTGAAAATTCTTTTCTTTTAGAATGTTGGCTATTGGCGCCCACTCTCTTCTGGCTTGGGGAGTTTCTGCCGAGAGAAATGCTGTTAGTCTGATGGGCTTCCCTTTGTGTGTAACCCGACCTTTCTCTCTGGCTGCCCTTAACATTTTTTCCTTGATTTCCACTTTGGTGAATCTGACAATTATGTACCTAGGAGTTTCTCTTCTCCAGGATTATCTTTGTGTCGTTCTCTGTATTTCCTGAATTTGAATGTTGGCTTGCCTTACTAGGTTGGGGAAGTTCTCCTGGATGATATCCTGCAAAGTGTTTTCCAGTTTGGTTCCATATTCCCCATCACCTTCAGGCACATCAATCAGATGCAGATTTGGTCTCTTCACATAATCCCGTATTTCTTGGAGGCTTTGTTCATTTATTTTTACTCTTTTTTCTCTACACTTCTCTTCTTGCTTCATTTTATACATTTGATCTTCAATCACTGATACTCTTTCTTCCAGATGATTGAGTCAGTTACGAAGCTTGTGCATTTGTCATGTAGTTCTCGTGTTATGGTTTTCATCTCTATCAGTTCTTTTAACGATTTCTCTGCATTGGTTATTCTAGTTAGCCATTCATCAAATCTTTTTTCAAGATTTTTAATTTCTTTGCACTGGTTACGTAGTTCCTCCTTTAGCTCTGAGAAGTTTGATCGACTGAAACCTTCTTCTCTCGACTCTTCAAAGTCATTCTCCGTCCAGCTTTGTTCCATTGCTGGTGATGAGCTGCATTCATTTGGAAGGAGAGATGAGCTCTGATTTTTTGAATTTCCAGCTTTTCTGCACTGCTTTTTCCCCATCTGTGTGGTTTTATCTGCCTTTGGTCTTTGATGATGGTGACGTACTGATGGGGTTTTGGTGTTGGTGTCCTTTCAGTTTGTTAGTTTTCCTTCTAACAATCAGGACCCTCAGCTGTAGGTCTGTTGGAGTTTGCTTGAGGTCCACTCCAGACACTGTTTGCCTGGGTATCAGCAGCAGAGGCTGCAGAAGATAGAATATTGCTGAACAGTGAGTGTTGCTATCTGATTCTTCCTCTAGAAGCTTCATCTCAGGGGTATACCCTGCCCTGTGAGGTGCGAGGTATCAGTCTGCACCTAGTGGGGGACATCTCCCAGTTAGGCTACTCAGGGGTCAGGGACCCACTTGAGCAGGCAGTCTGTCCATTCTCAGATCTCAACCTCCATGTTGGGAGATCCACTGCTCTCTTCAAAGCTGTCAGATGGGGGCATTTACCTCTGCTGAGGTTTCTGCTGCTTTTTGTTTAGCTATGACCTGTCCCCCAAGGAGAAGTCTACAGAGGCAGGCTGGCCTCCTTGAACTGTGGTGGGCTCCACCCAATTCGAGCTTCCCGGAGGCTTTGTTTACCTACTTAAGTCTCAGCAATGGCAGGTGCCCTTCCCCCAGCCTCGCTGCTGCCTTGCAGTTAGATCTCAGACTGCTGTGCTAGAAATGAGGGAGGATCTGTGGGTGTGGGACCCTCTGGGCCAGGTGTGGGATATAATCTCCTGGTGTGCCATTTGCTAAGACCCTTTGTAAAGTGCAGTATTAGGGTGGGAGTTACCTGATTTTCCAGGTGTTGTGTGTCTCAACTTCCTTTGGCTAGGAAAAGGAATTCCCTTCCCCCTTGTGCTTCCCAGGTGAGGCGATGCCTCGCCCTGCTTCAGCACTTGTTGGTCGGGCTGCACCCACGGACCAGCATCAACTGTTCAACACGCCCTGGTGAGATGAACCTGGTACCTAGGTTGAAAATGCAGATATCACCCATCTTCTGTGTCACTCACACTGAGAGCTGGAGATTGGAGCTGTTCCTATTCAGCCATCTTCCTGGTGGCACTTTCCAGCAATTTCTTAATATAAGACAACAATAAACTTTGCCACATCAATTGAGTCTTCTTTTCATTAAAGACTTCCCTGTAGCATGTCATGCTGTTTGATAGCATTTTACCCATATTAGAACTTTCAAAATTGGAGTCAATCCTCTCAACCTCTGCTGCTGCCTTGTCAACTAAGTTTATGTAATGATCTCAATCATTTGCTGTCATTTCACAGCATCTTCACCAGGAGAAGATTTTGTCTTAAGATTCCATTTTCTTAGTTCATATAGAAGAAGTAACTCTTCATCTTTTCAAGTGTTTTCATGAAATTGTATTAATTCAATCACATCTTCAGTCTCCACTTCTAATTCTAGTTCTTTTCCTGTTTCCAACACATCTGCAGTGACTTTCTCCATTGAAGTCTTAAACCTCTCAAAGACCTTCATAAAGGTTGGAATCAACTTCTTCCAAACTCTTAATAATGTTGATATTTTGAATTCTGATCTTCTTTAGTGAATCCCAAATATTCTTAATGGCCTCTGGAATGGTTAATCACTTTCAGATGGTTTTCAATTTACTTTGCCCAGATCCACCAGAGGAATCAACATCTATGGCAGCTATATCTTCATGAAATGCATTTCTTAAATAAGACTTGAAAGTCAAAATTACTCCTTGATCCATGGGCTGCAGAACGGATGTTGTGTTAGCAGGCTTGAAAACAACATTAATCTTCGCGTGCATCTCCCTAAGAACTCTTGGGTGACCAGGTGCATTATCAATGAGCAGTAACATTTTGAAAGGAATCTTCTTTTCTCTGAGCAGTAGATCTCAGCAGTGGGATTTAAATATTCAGTAAACCATTCTATAAACAGAAGTGCTGTCATTCAGGGTTTATTGCTCCATTTATAAAGCACAGGGAAAGTAGATTAAGCATAACTTTTAAAGGCCTTGGATTTTCAAAATGATAAATGAACATTGGTTTCAACTTAAAGTCAACAGTTGCATTAGCCCCTAACAAAGAAGTCAGCCTGTCCTTTGAAGCTTTGGAGCTAGCATCGGCTTCTCCTTTCTAGCTTTAAAAGTCCTAGATGGCATCTTCTTCCAATATTATGTATTTTGTCTGCATTCAAAATCAGTTATTTAAAGTAGCCACTTTCATCAATTATCTTACGTAGATCTTGATAACTTCCTGCAACGTGTACGTCAGCACTTGCTTCTTCATCTTGCACTTTGATGTTACGGATATAGCTTCTTTCCTTAAAAATGGCTCCTTTCCTCATGAACCAACCCCTTCTAGCTTCAAACTTTCCTGCAGAATCTTTCTTACCTCTCTCAGCCTTCATAGAACTGAAGAGAGTTAGAGCTCTGCTCTGGATTAGGCTTAGGCTTGGCTTAAGGGAATGTTGTGAAAGGTTTGATCCTTCCAGATCACTAAAACTGTCTCATTAACAGCAATAAGGCTGTTTTACTTTATTATCATTTGTGTATTCATTGTAGAGTAGCACTTTTAATTCCTTTCAAGGACTTTTTATTTGCATTCACAACTTGGCTAACTTTTTGGTGAAAGAGGTCTAGTTTTTCACTTATCTTGGCTTTTGTCATGGCTCCTTCACCAAGCTTAATCATTTCTAACTTTTGATTTAAGTGAAAAATGTGCAACTCTTCCTTTCACTTGAACATTTAGGAGCCATTGTATGGGTTTATTTGTTTGTTTTTAATTTTTATTTTAGGCTCAGGTATACATGTACAGGTTTATTATATAGGTAAATGGCATGCTGTGGGAATTTGGCATACAGATTATTTCATTGCCCAGTTAATAAGGATAGTATCCAACAGGTAGTCTTTTGATCCTCACCCTCCTCCCACTCTCTACCCTCAAGTAGGCCCTGGTGTCTGTTGTTCCTTCCTTTGTATCCCTGCGTACTCAATGTCTAGCAGCCATTTATAAGTGAGAACATATGACATTTGGTTTTCTGTTCCTGCTTTAGCTCACTTAGTATAATGGCCTCCAGCTCCATCTATGTTGCTTCTGAGGACATGACCTTGTTTATTTTTATGGCTGTATAGTATTCCATGATGTATATGTACCACATTTTCTTTATCCAGGCTGTCACTGATGGACATATAGGTGGGTTCCATGTCTTTACTATTGTGAATAGAACTGTAAAGAACATATGCATGTGGGTGTCTTTATGGTAGAATGATTTATATTCATCTGAGTGTATACCCATTAATGGGACAGCTGGGTTGAATGGTAGCTCTGTTTTAAGTTCTTTAAGAAACCACTGTGCTGCTTTCCACAGTGTCTAAACTAATTTACATTCCCAGCAGTAGTGTATAAGTGCTCCCTTTTCACCACAACCTTGCCGGTGTCTGTTATTTTTTGACTTTTTAATAGCCATTCAGACTGACGTGAGATGGTATCTCACTGTGGTTTTGATTTGCGTTTCTCTAACGATCAGTGATGTTGTGCAATTGGCCTAATTATAATATTATTGTGTCTCAGTGAAAGGAAAGGCCTCTGGAGAGGGAGAGAGATGGTGGAACGCCGAGGCAGTGGACACAACATTTATTGATTAACTTTATTGTCTTATATGGGCGTGGTTCATGGTGTCCCCAAATAATTGCACTAGTGATATTCAAGATCACTTATCATAGATCATCATAAGAGATATAAAAATAATGAAAAAGTCTGAAATATTGCAAGAATTACCCAAATGTGACAGAGACACAAAGTGAGCACATACTGTTGGATAAATGGCACTCATAGACTTACTTTATGCAGGACTGCCACAAAACTTCAATTTGTAAAAATGCAATATCTGTGTTCGCACTTTGATTTATTGTGCATCACAGATATTGCATTTTTAATGCCTGTACTGAAATGCCTGTACTAAAATGTCCTTTGTTAAGCCAAAATTGACAAATGGGACCTAATTAAACTAAAGAGCTTCTGTACAGCAAAAGAAACTATCATCAGAGTGAACAGGTAACCTACAGAATGGGAGAAAATTTTTGCCATCTATCCATCTGAGAAAGGGCTAATATCCAGAATCTACAAAGAAGTTAAACAAATTTACAAGGAAAAAGAAAACAATCCCATCAAAAACTGGGTGAAGGATATGAACAAACACTTCTCAAAAGAAGACATTTATGTGGCCAACAAATGTATGAAAAAAAGCTCATCATCACTGGTCATTAGAAAAATGCAAATCGAAACACAATGAGATACCATCTCATGCCAGGTAGAGTGGCGATCATTGAAAGGTCAGGAAACAACAAATGCTGGAGAGATATGGAGAAATAAGAATGCTTTTACACAGTTAGTTCAATCATTGTGGGAGATAGTGTGGTGATTCTTCAAGGATCTAGAACCAGAAATACCATTTGACCCAGCAATCCCATTACTGAGTATATACCCAAAGGATTATAGATCATTCTACTATAAAGACACATAAACACGTGTGTTTATTGCAGCACTGTTCACATAGCAAAGAGTTGGAACCAACCCAAATGCCCATCAATGATAGACTGGATAAAGAAATTGTGGCACATATACACCATGGATTACTATGCAGCCACAAAAAGGGATGAGTTCGTGTCCTTTGCAGGGACATGGATGAAGCTGCAAACCATCATTCTCAGCAAGCTATCACAAGAACAGAACACCAAACAACGTGTGTTCTCACTCATAAGTGGGAGTTGAACAATGAGAACACATGGACACAGGGAGGGGAAAATCACACAGAGGGGCCTTTTGAGGGCTGGGGGGCTGGGGGAGGGGTAGCATTAGGAGAAATACCTAATGTAGATGACGGGTTGATGGGTGCAGCAAACCACCATGGCACGTGTATACATATGTAACAAACTTTCACGTTCTGCACATGTATCTCAGAACTTAAAGTATAACAATAAAGGGGAACATCACACACCGGGGCCTATCATGGGGAGGGGGGAGGGGGGAGAGATTGCATTGGGAGTTATACCTGATGTAAATGAC
>NW_012101545.1:74917-75445 GCF_000951045.1 Mandrillus leucophaeus | reverse complement strand
GCACCCATCAACTCATCAGCACCCATCAACTCGTCATTTACATCAGGTATAACTCCCAATGCCATCCTTCCATCCTCTCCCCTCCTCATAATAGGCCCTGGTGTGTGATGTTCCCCTTTCCGAGTCCAAGTGATCTCATTGTTCAGTTCCCACCTATGAGTGAGAACATGCAGTGTTTGGTTTTCTGTTCTTGTTATAGTTTGCTAAGAATAATGGTTTCCAGCTGCATCCATGTCCCTACAAAGGACACAAACTCATCCTTTTTTTATGGCTGCACAGTATTTCATGGTGTATATGTGCCACATTTTCTTAATCCAGTCTGTCACTGACATTTGGGTTGATTCAAGTCTTTGCTATTGTGAATAGTGCTGCAATGAACATACGTGTGCATGTGTCTTTATAGCAGCATGATTTATAATTCTTTGGGTATATCCCCAGTAATGGGATGGCTGGGTCATATGGTACTTCTAGTTCTGGATCCTTGAGGAATCGCCATACTGTTTTCCATAATGGTTGAACTAGTTTACA
>NW_012101545.1:72495-74867 GCF_000951045.1 Mandrillus leucophaeus | reverse complement strand
ATATGTAACAAACCTGCACGTTATGCACATGTACCCTAGAACTTAAAGTATAATAATAAAATAAAATAAAATAAAATAAAATAAAATAAAATAAAATGCCCTTTGTTTTAAGCATTCAGGATGTTTATGGTTTTTGGTTTGTTTTTGTTTTTTCTTCAATTTATCCAGTAGTTTGCATATATCTTTTAATTTTTTTTTTTATTTTCTCATCCTTTCTAATCTATTTTTGTTCTGTATTCAGGTTTGTCCACTTTATCATCAATTTATATTTCTGTAATGACTATTTTGCTATTTTTCTTCCTCTAGTGTAATTTGTTTTGGGTCAATTACTCTGTTTTTCATTTGTCTATAATCTGCTCTTATTCTGGCCTGCCCTCAAATAATACCTGCTTGAAAACCTCATTTTTGAACATTAAGTAGATATTTTCTAAATTTATTTTATATTTCTTCAAAAATGATTTTTGAGGCTCTCCCTTACCCTTGCCATGCCTTTACAAAGTTTTTCCTTTACTTTTTTGCTGTAAGTGTTCTTTTATGGATCCTTGTAAGCTATTTTTTTCTTTTTCCTTTGTATTTGTCTTTGAGTGAGGCTAAGTCCAATCGGATGTGATAGTCCAAAGCAACCAAGAGTCACCTTTGCTTAGACTTTTCTTAGAGCTACCATTGTCTTCTCCTCTAAGAGCAACCTCCTCTGGCAGATTTGAGGTTGGAGAGCAGGCTGATTTCAGTACATCCAGCATAGCCTCCAGTGCAAAGTACACCAGATCAGTGCCTGAACAAGTTTTAGTTTATCTTCCTGCTGTGAATGAACTACTTAGAATTCAAGTTAACGGGAAAAATCTTTGAAATGGGTTAACAGACTTCTGATTGCTAGTTACGCTGTTTTTAATCCAGTCTCATCGATTTGGTAGTTTGTAGAAATGTTGATTAGATTCAGCATTGAAGATTATTGAATTGAATATTCAATTCAACATTGATATTCATGTGGAAGATTATTTTATTTGTGTTAATTGTTTTCAAGACTTACTAAGATTTTTTCTCAATTCAGACATTTTCTTGGATGTCTTAACAGGCATTTGGAAAGGGAGCTTTTTGTTACTTTTATTTTCTTGTTTCTGTAACTTAGTTTCTGCATAATACAAAAATTACAGAATTTCATTTGTTTGCTTTTCTATGTCACATTGTAATTTTTTTTTCCTTATTCAATTCCACATGCACAGTGAAATCAGGTCATTTCTTAAGGCTATAGTTTGGCTTTTATTTGAGCGCTGAAGCCATTCATAGACTACATGATATTAATACTATGTATTAATATCAACATTATGAATCCATATTGTAGCTCTTATGTTGCATACTGAAGTCATGGGCAGTCACACATATCACATCAGAATCATTGCAAATCCTGTGTTAATGAAATAGGAGTTCATGATATTTAAATATATTGCACATTCAATCAAGTACACCCAAATTATTATCCATGCTAATTAAGAGATGCAAAGTCACAGAAATACAATGAAATCTGGAAACTATGCATTATTTTGGAATCAATTGCATTATAACTTTTGACTTTCTTCATATTTGGATAACTGCAACCTCACCTAAACTTATATGCAAATTAACTTGGATTCTCTGAAAATATACCAATTGCCTAAATTAGCATGTTAGTTTGCAACAAAAAAATTTAGAAATCCAGGATATATAATTTGAGGTAGATAATTCTTAAAATAGATAATCCACAAATAGTTAAGAATTAGCAAGTCTTCTTTATGAATCTGTAAAAATTCCTGGCATGATGTGCATGTGTGTGCACATGTGTGCACATGTATATGTTTGTGTGTATCAAAAGTATAATTAATGTGAGGATTGCAGCTGTATTTTCCACAGTGTTAAGTTGAACAATAGAATCATTACCTGGTTTTCATCTTAATACTTTAAGTCTACTTTTATAGTTACTTTAGCCTAACTTAAAATTATTTCATAAATAAATGTATTAACCAATATGAAATTTAATACTAAGCCCTGCATTTCTGTACCAATGTTTTAGCCATGCTTTCTCCATTTTCAGAAAATATTAAAACATATGACAACATTTGTGTCCAAATCCATTTGGATTACTCTTTTTTTTTTTTAATTTATTTTTTATTTTTTTTGAAACGGAGCCTCGCTCTGTTGCCCAGGCTGGAGTGTGGTGGCCGGATCTCAGCTCACTGCAAGCTCCACCTCCTGGGTTCATGCCATTCTCCTGCCTCCGCCTCCCGAGTAGCTGGGACTACAGGCGCCCACCACCTCGCCTGGCTAGTTTTTTGTATTTTTTAGTAGAGACGGGGTTTCACCGTGTTAGCCAGGATGGTCTCGATCTCCTGACCTCGTGA
>NW_012101545.1:72123-72445 GCF_000951045.1 Mandrillus leucophaeus | reverse complement strand
CTTATCAGCTTAAGGAGATTTTGGGCTGAGAGCATGGGTTTTTCTAAATATACAATCATGTCATCTGCAAACAGGGACAATTTGACTTCTTCTTTTCCTTGCCTGATTGCCCTGCCCAGAACTCCCAACACTGTTGAATAGGAGTGGTGAGAGAGGGCATCCCTGTCTTGTGCCAGTTTTCAAAGGGAATGCTTCCAGTTTTTGCCCATTCAGTATAATATTGGCTATGGGTTTGTCATAAATAGCTCTTATGATTTTGAGATATGTTCCATCAATACCGAATTTATTGAGCGTTTTTAGCATGAAGGGCTGTTGAATTTTG
>NW_012101545.1:36653-72073 GCF_000951045.1 Mandrillus leucophaeus | reverse complement strand
TCGCCTGGCTAGTTTTTTGTATTTTTTAGTAGAGACGGGGTTTCACCGTGTTAGCCAGGATGGTCTCGATCTCCTGACCTCGTGATCTGCCTGTCTCGGCCTCCCAAAGTGCTGGGATTACAGGCTTGAGCCACCGCGCCCAGCCTGGATTACTCTTTTTGCTAAAATATGATAATGCTTTTTCTGATTATCAGTATGTAGTATCTGTTCTGCTTCGTTGATCCACTAATTTTTAATTTCTCACAAAAAAATCAAAATAAAAAACAAGGGGTCAGATTTGATCTTTTTTTTTTTTTTTGGCTAGCTACTCGAGAGGTTGAGGCAGGAGAATCGCTTGAACCTGAGAGGCGGAGCTTGCAGTGAGCTGAGATCATGCCACGGCACTCAAGCCTGGGCAACAGAGCAAGACTCAGTCTCAAAAAAAAAAATTGTTATTTTTATATCTTCTCTTTTTCTTAATGAATATTTGATGAGCCTAATAGTTACAGAATTTTTTTCGATATTGAGTCTTAACAAACCATCAATATCTAAATACTAGATGGCAATTTGCGCATTGTTTTACCTTATTGAAGATAATTGCCAAAGTTGTTAGATAATCTTCAAAGCTCTGAATTTTTATCTTGATTTACACTTAAATTTTTCTTCTTATAAAACTGTTTTAATATTAAAAAGTATAATCACTCCCTAAACCTGTGTTATCTTTCAGTTATGAACTCTTCCTTGATCTCTAAACAACTACTTTAAATGCAGGAGAGAGCCTTCTTAATGTGTACTCTGTAAAAACATATTCAAAATTTTCTTTATTTTTATGTTCTCTATGAATTCCTTGTGTTGATTTTGGAGGAAAACGTAATGGTCTTGTGCTGATGTGGGTTCAGGCTGTGTGTGAACCACATTCAGATCTAGCCATACTCTGTGTCTCAAAGCCACATTAATAGGTAGCCCTGCAAAGTGGTAAGGAGCACAGTTTCTGAACCCAGGAGACCTTTGGTCCAAATTCTGACTCTGCCGCTTACTGGACAAGTTCTTGAACTTCTCTGTGCTTCCATTTCTGAATCTGATAGAGATAATAATAGAGATAATAATCATACTTATCTTTTAGGATAATTGACTGACAAGTACATGAAATAATACCTGACACACAGTATATTGTTATAGAGTTTGCTGCCATGATTACTACCCATTCAGTGCAAGTGAGATACCCTATATAAACTACATAGAAAAACAGGATATCTGATGCTGGCCTGAGCTGTTCAGCCCTGTAAACAAGGATAGAAGCAGGGTAGACCACTCCTGATCCACATGGAACTAAATTCCCAAAGTAAAAGAAGGGAATTGTCCAGATAGGAGAAGGCTGAAGGAATGTTGGGTAAGTACAAGCAACAGATGTACACTCCATATGGGGAAATGTTAAAGAAATCATAAAGGGGAAAAATACTGTATTGTCATTTTCATTAGCAGAAGCACTATTTTGCAAAAGAGATGTTAGTCTTGCTCCATGTGGTTTTAGAAGTTCAGAATAGGACATGCACATAAAACAGGCAAGAAGTCAGATTCCCATGACTCAAAGGAAAAAAAAACTGACTAGAATTCTGAAATTGAATGAACTGTATTGTAAAGCTGTGAGATGCATGTTGCTTGAGACGGCTTTTATTTCTTATTTTTTCTTTTTCCCTTTTTCCAACTTTTATTTTGGAATCGGGGTACATGTGCAGGTTTCTTACAAAGGTACATGTGCGTGATGCTGAGGTTCGGAGCACAGATGAATCCGTCACTTAGGTAAGACAGTATATTACCCAACAGACAATTTTTTCAACCCTTAACCTCCTCCCTCCTTCCTCTCTCTTGTATTCCCCAGTGTCTAGTATTCCCATGTTTGTGACTAGGTATACCCGAATTTTAGCTCCCATTTATAAGTGAGAATACATGGTATTTGGTTTTCTGTTTCTGTGTTAGTTCATGTAGGATAATTCTTTCCAGCTGCATCCATGTTGCTGCAAAGGACATGATTTTTTTTTGATGGTTGTATAGTATTCCATGCACTACATTTTCTTTATCCAATCCACATTTGATAGGTACCTAATTTGACTGCATGTCTTTGCCACTGTGAATACGCTGCAATGAACATATGGTTGCATGTGTCTTTGTGGTCGAACAATTTATTTTCTTTGGGGTATATACCAGTAGTGGGATTGCTGGGTTGAATGGTAGTGGAACTCTCAGTTCTCTGGGAAATCTCCAAATTGCTCTCTACAGTGGCTGAACTAATTTACATTCCACCAACAGTGTATATGTGCTCCCTTTTGGAGAAGGTTTTTAAACAGAGGTCTAAATCACTCTTTAGAGAACAGGTTTTACATAATAATAGACACACACACACAGACACACACACACACACACACACAGAGAGAGAGAGAGAGAGAGAGAGAGAGAACACAGTAAATGCATAGTAAATATGCCTAAATCTATGACTTCTGCAAATGTGGGATATTTAGGGAAATAGCTCAGATCTTTGAGAACTTGCTGTTATTAATGGTTGTATGATACTCAGTCTTCCAAATTTCTAATAAAAATGTTAACATATTTATTCAGTTCTTGACTTTTCCAAGCTATAGTCTGGATGTAATTTTATTTTTGTCTTTACCTTTAACCACATAAGTATAATCCATGCTTATTAGAGAGTTCAGAAATGTAGCTAATTCTCCAAACCCATTTTAGTTAATATTTCCAATTGAACTAGTGAGTTTCTGTATTACACCCCTGACTCTGGCATTAATGAATTTCACTGAGAGAACAATTTGATTGATTGATCTCACGTTAGCAAAATAACTAAATTTGCTCATCCGCAATGAGAATGGCTATATTCCTTACAGAGAGTAGCAAGTGAATTAGAAACCTGGTTATTTGTCCATTGCTTACCTATGTTTCAATATGTTATATGCCTTAAATCTCCTGTGAAGGGTGAAGGTAGGCAGTGTATAAATTAATTTTGTGTTTTATTAGACACATTCCAACCACTATTATTATAAAGGGTCTTAGATATATGTTTTGCTTCTGGGTAATAATTTGACAGTAATTTAGAGAGTCAATTACTAAACATATAAATATCCTTCTGAAATGTTTACATTTTTTTGGAATGGAATAAGACAGTTAAAGAAATTAACTATTATGCTTATCTAAGTAGTAAAGAGTTAATAAATAAATAACCAAACATGATCCTTAGTAAAGTAATTTAAAGTAATCTTAAACTATTAAAATGGTTTCAAAATACCTATCTATCACAAGTTCATTGTTATACAAATAAAAGCCTAAGATAAGGACTGGGCTTAGATTTTTCTTATTTTTTAAAAAAGGCTTCTTACATTCTTAAAACAAAACAAAACAAAACAACAAAATAAGATTACAAAGATAAAGATTTTGAAAGAGAATTCCTCAAGTTATTAGGCAAATAATTCTCAAAATGTTGTAAAAATAGTTTCCTAAACCTGAGAAGTTTATACTGTGGTATGATAAAATGAAATATAACTCTTAGAACTCTCATACTAGAGAAAATAATCTGGTTTTATCTTTCTTTTCACTGATTTTATTTTGATCAGCTCTAATCATATAATTTCAGGGTTTTAGGGGAACAGTTGTAATGCTCTTTGCATTTTAAAAGGTCGCTTATAGCTTACCTCCAAAACAACTCTGCTTTTTGACAATAGTTGTTAGAATTCATGGAATGTGTAGCTTAAATATCATTGAACCTTCAAATAATTTTAAAAAGACTTTGTCATTGTGTTAAATGATGTCGTTGCATCCACATTTTTAACTTTATTCCCCCATTCTCCTGAGGGTAAAACTAAAATCTATTCACAAGATAGGGAGAGAAGACCAAGGAAGGTGGCAAGTCATGAGGAGGGCCTGTTTGGAATTAAATTTCAAGCCAGAGCTAATCTACAGAATGAATAATCAGATAATTGTTAAATGATTTGTCTTGGAAAATAATAATTGCTGCAAACCTATGGTACAGCCCATCCAGTTGAAAGTAATATCAGAAAAGGCTAATTTATTTCATGAATCAGAATAAAGGCGAATAATTGGCTTGACTGTCTTGAGGACAATTAAACAGTAGCCAAATGCTACTTTGTGATTTTAATTACTTACCTGAACAAAACAAAATTTTTACATAATAGCACCTCCTCATTTAAAAAGCTACCTGCTTAATCCAACAATCCTTGAACATCAATTGATACATATTTAAAAAATCATACTTTGAAAATGTAAGTCACACTTTCTTTCAAATTTTTGATATGAAATTTATGTTTCAGGTTGACTATGTGAATTTTTCTGCTTCTTGATCTATGTGTTTCTTATGAAGCTTCTAAATTCCTAAATCTCTGAACTGTTAAACTTATGATCTTTTGATGTCAGTGGTCCCCAAACGTCAAATCACATTTTGACTTTTGAAATAAAGAGATTATCAGACTTCTTTGTGGACCTATTGAAGGAGAATATCTAGAAGTTGAGTCCCAACATTCAATTGCTTTTTATGTTTCCTTGTGACTATGATTACTTATATTTGGGAGCCCTTGATCCTGTACAACACTGAGAATCTCTGAACTTACTGGTTATTTTGAACATTTTATTAAATATCTTTCATCAGATTGTAAGCTTCTGAATGACAATGCTCATATTATATTACTTTACATTACATTACATTATAGCTGAGTTTCAAAAAATCTTCTAAAGTCACTTTTATATGTTAAATATTTTAAGAACTTATGACCAACTCTGGATTGTGTTACAAGTAATAGGAATATGAAATCTTTTAAAAATATACAGATAAGGTTTTGATATGTTTGAAATGTCTTTTATTTTATTTATAATTGTTAACACATATTATTCTGCCTCCCTGGAGGCCAGTTTTGTAGTTGGTACCCAATCCATAAAATTATTTTCAAAAAGTCCATGAGTTAAGTACCCTTGGCTGTGTTTAAATAACACTGTCAATTCTAAGTTGAATTTAAAATATGGCACAACATTTTCTTATGATGAAAGATTCCTAACATTAGCTTAGGAAAGTTATGAAAACTACTGGAAAGCCAATGAAGCAATCTATGTTGCGCCTTTTTTGTACTACCACTGCTATCATCACCACTATTTCTACGACTACTGTTTTTCACTATATGCTAAATGCTATGCAAGGTGTTTAAATATGCAAGGTCATTTTATCTTCATAATGACTCCACTCGGGAGGAGGAAATTGAGCATTAGATAGTTTCAGTAGCTTAGCCAAGGTCATTCAGCTATAAGATGGAGGAGATGGGATTTAAACTAAATTTCCAAAGCACACCTTTATCTCCCATAATAAATACCCCAGAAGTCTAATAAAAATGTTTATCTGTTTTGTGCCAATTTCTGTGTTTGGCCTTGGAGAAACCAAAATAAATAGGACCTGGTTGCTGCCCTTTGGAAGCATAGAATCTCAGAAAAGTTTCTGAAAACACTTCTTCATCTTTCCTCCAGTGCTCTTAAAGTTATTTTTTTCCTCTAATAAGTTTATTGCTCAGTGATGGTGACCAAGTCCAATTTTTTAATGTTATTTAAAAATATCCAAGAAAGCTGTCATACAGCTGAAAGCATGAAGAATATAAGTGAGAGAATTACATTAGGAAAAAAACTGGGCACATTTTGAGCACTCAATACACATGATTTTATTGAATACTTACGACGGTCTTATGGTATGCACTTTATATAAGATTTATGAAGGGGAAAAATGAGACTCCTACAGGTTAAGAGATATGACCAAGGCACCTGACTTGTAAGCAGAGATGCCAGGATTTCAGCCTTATCCAGTGATATCCAAGGCTTTTGCATTTCCAATTGGATCACGGCATCTCCCACATAGTTTTGGTACCTGATTTCTAGTCTGGGAGAAAGTTCCCTTTGGAAACTGAGGTTTATAGAGAAGCAAGTTTTTCTACTATACCAAGTAGATTAGTAGAATCTATGTTAAAATAGATTCACTGTACAAATATATAAAATTAAGAGGTAGCAAAAACAGACTTAAATAAATTTAGTTAGAAATCCATCCAGTAAGGAGTGTTTCTTAACCTATTTTGTCAACTATTGGCAGCAGAATCTTGACCTTACTAGTCATTCAGGAATCTACTTGAATTATCAGGAAAGACTTATCAGCTTGGGACTTTACAATAAAAATATTAGTTGAAAATGGCTGAACCCACACCACATAATAACCATTAACACTTCACTGAAACATAATAACTTGTAGTAACTAAAGTACTATAACGCAGAGTTTGGTATAAACTGCTTATTTTAATTCACTAAGAAACTATCAAAAGAATTAGCCTATGGGGCTTGGGAATCACCTGCTTTTTGTGTGTCTGGATTTCTCTTCCAAATTTGTGAGTCATTCTGTTTGTTCATGCTGTTCTTGTCTCATCCTGGTCTGCTTCTTTGCATCAAGTTTATTATTACATTGACAGGAATTTCTTGAGTTTTGTCCATGTGATTATTATTCAAAAGTCACTTAAGTATAGTCTTGATTAACAGCTGAGAGCTGTCCCAGTAGCTGGGGAATAAATCCCTCAGTGCTAAAGGCAGGATCTTGGGAGCACAATGCAGCATTCGTGACACTAGCATTTCATGAAGAGAAAATAATGACATAGATTAGGCCAATCTATCTCAACCATTTCAAACCATTCTTCTTTTAGATAAACGTAAAACATTATTTTGATAGACCTCCCTGAGGAAGGAGTGGTGTTGCTCTGGTTGATAATCTGCATTCTTTATATCTATCCACTGGACAAGAATACACCCTGAGCCCTGGTATACATTAAGAGATACTTCTTTTCGTTTGCTTTCCTTCTCTCCTAACTGACCTTCCCGGATACTCCCATTAGGGCATCTGAGCTGTAACATTTCCTAATACTTTTCTGCAAAATGAGCAGGATAGAATCTGTACAGTGATGTTGTGATATCCCTCCCTCCTTTCATGCATTATTCGATAATATCCTGCACTAAATGCTCACAGACGATCAAGTGATTGATGTATAAAGTAGAACCAATGGGTAATTTTTTTTTTTACTTTCAAAAGTTTTTAGCAAGATTCCACATCAAAAGCAAAGTGTATAAATAAACAAAACCTAAATGTTATTGTCCTGAATAGAGTATTGACTCTTTTTTTTACTGTATATATTTAAGGTGTATGATGTAATTTGACCATATTTGTGAGGTCAAATGGCATATATAGCTATTAGATATATATTATATAGGAATATATGTTGAAATATGGGGATTATTAATTTATGCCAGACAGAGGAAGGAAGAGATTGTGTGGGTGAAAGAATTAATTATAAAGCAAAAGACAATAAACTGCTAAGGCTCAAAGGAAAAATTGGTGATAAAAGTAGAAACTGTCTATAAATTTCTGAAGACACTTGATATATTCACCAGCAAATATTCATTAAGTTTTCTTGATGTGCTGTGCTGTATGCTAGGTGCCTGGGATATAAAGACTAATAAGAAATGGGACTTGCTGCCAATCAAATTACTATTTAGTGGTAATACACAGGGAAGATGTGCACAGGGGTCTCAGTGGCCACCTGAATATGTATACTCAGACGCTTACACTCTTAGGTAACACTCCTCAAACTTTCCCAGCTTCTACTCTATCTTTTTTTGGGGGGGATGATGATGATTATAGGTTAGTTAATTATCTATAAAGGAAATTGAATATTATGTAATATTATAATAACATATCTCAGGGTGTGCTTATTGGGACAGGATATGTATTACTCTGATTGCAGAGACTAGGGAGAAATGATGGATCTGTAAGGAAGAAGATAAACTCATCAGCATGCCAAACCCTATGGTAGTTTGTTGACCCTGTTAGCTAGAAGGGGACTGAGGCTTAAGAAGTCAAAACATTTTCAATGTGGGTTAGAACGCACATTATTAAAGCATCCTTTCTTGTAAAAGGAGAGGATTGGACTTTAAAGTAAGGCATGGTGTAGTAAAATGTGGATCTGAGATAAGAGTCAAAAGACTCTACCACTTGTTTGCTATGCAAATGGCCAAATTGTTAAACTTTACTTTTCATTTGTATTCTGGTACTAATATTTGGCCTATTTATATAAGAGGATCAAAGGACACAGGCATATACAAATATAATTTTAAAACTTTTAAACATAATGAAAATGCAATAAATTATAAAATTATAGATTATAACCCACAAAGTGTCATCAAAATGCATTGGGAGTTATACCTGATGTAAATGACGAGTTGATGGGTGCTGACGAGTTGATGGGTGCAGCACAGCAACATGGCACAAGTATACATATGTAACAAACCTGCACATTATGCACGTGTACCCTAGAACTTAAAGTATAATAATAATAATAAAAAAAAAGAAAAAGAAATCCAAGTGTTATTGTAGAGTGTTGTCTGCAAAACCAGCAATGATGGGGAAAGTAGGACAAAAAACTTTACAAGTATTATAAGTAATAATTAAAATGGCCACAAGAATACTAGGCATTATTTGGAAAGGCACAGGGAAAAATAGCTCCAACTGAACGAAACTTTATGTATATGTATCTGGAATGATGAAATTCTGGAATTGCATTTTGAGGAAAAAATAAATGTGTGGATCACAAAAGTAACTGGCCATGATGGTAATCAGGTAAATGTAGAGATGTCCGTATCTGGAGAGAAAAGAGATGTTGACACTATTTAGAAATATTGATTCTAAATAGTCTAAAAACATTGGTAGTTAACATGATGTATGAATTCAAATCTATAAAAATCACCAAGATTAAGGATCATTTGAATGCTTTATCAGTGTGGGAGTACTGGATTTGGGGAGCAACTGTCCCTTGATGTCTGAAAGAGATACCGAGATAAAAAGACCTACTTAACCCAGGAGGTCATTATCCTGGGGGAAACAATGTGCCAAATGTTGATGGATGAGATATCAAGACTAGATTGCCTCACATCTCTAATCCTCCTCCCTAGAGTGGGGTTGGAGTGGTGTGGGCAAGATTGTGCAACCTTCATCTCAAAAAGGTTGCAGGGTGTACATTTCTGTGTTTTTGCCTGGTTGTTTCCTAGTCACCTGCTTTTTCAGAGGAATTTAAGAAGAGTAATAAGGCTGATGGTGTGTGACTTCCATGCTCCCTGGCCTCTCAGTCCTCAGGCATCCCCCATGCCTGAGAACTCACAGGGTTATTGGGATTCCCTCAAATTCAGAGTCACAAATCCGTGCCTACATTAGACTCCACCAAGAGACCTGGAAGTCTTTTTATCTGAGAATGGATTTGTCAGTCGTGGGATATTTTTTGAGCATTTCTCCTGTGCCCAGGATTGCAGTCACCTTTGGCTTGGGTAGCCACTTCCTGGCAGGTTTCTTTTTTAATAAATTGTTGTTTGCTTTTAGAAGTTGGTCTCAAAAGAGTATTACCCAACAAGCCTTATTCTTAAATTTCTTTGGTCCCTTTTGCTTTTGGCTGGAATTACTTGGACTTTTTGTAACAACAATTTTTATTGAATAGTTGAGAGTAATAAATCCGACACGAATATCCCACAGGCAATGCTTATTTACTTTCACATAACAGTTTAATGACCTTAAACCGTGGTTCTGTGACAAGTTAGAGAAGTCCAAAATACCTGTGCAAATTACATATAATCAAGGCTGTGGCAGCTTAGTGAAATACAGTTATGCTGCCAAATAAGAGCATTTAATTCATAGAAACTATAATTTGCTTTCATATGCCTATTTTACATCTTTTTGCCTTTATCATTTAAATAAGGATCAATTTTCCAGAGTTCATATGCTATGAAACAATGTGATCATATATCATAAACTGGATGTCGTTGATCTCAGTGCTCTATTGCTTCCTGATAGTGTTCCATCAAGAAGAATTAGATATTTACCCTTTGCAAATAACAAGGAGATATTTGATATACTCCATAAAAGAAGATATATTATTACTTTGATTAGCAAAGCAAACTCACAGCACAATTATTGTTAGAAAGCCCAGTGTTATGCTCTAAATTAATAAAAAGCACAACGACTGTTCCTTATTTATTTAAAAAATTATTAATTGATCATCTACTATTGTCAGGCACTGTGCTAGCTCTGACAATTCATAGGTGAACAAAATTATCCTCAGAGAGCTGATATTCTCCTGGAAGAAGACAATAAATAATAGATAACTAAATTATATGATATTTCAGAAGCTAAATGCTGTGAGACTACAGAGCAGGGTGAGGATGATGGGGAGAACTAGAGTGGGTTACATTTTAAATAAAATGGTGAAGATAGCTGCATTGAGGAGGTAGAATCTGCATGAAGGATTGGAGGTGAGTGTATTAGTTTCCTAGGGTTGCCATAACAAAGTACTACAAACGGAATAATTTAAAATAATAGAAATGGATTGTCTCACAGTTGTGTAGGCTAGAAGTCTGAAATAAAGGTGTCAGCAGGGCCATGACTCCTCTGAAACTTGTAAGAGAGAATCCTTCCTTTTTTCTTCCCAGTTTCTGGTGGCTCCTGGCACTCTTTGACATTCCTTGGCTTGTAGCTGCCTCACTGCAATCTCTGCTACATCTCTTCACGTGGGCCTCTATTTTGTGTGTGTCTCTGAGTGTCCACTCCTCTTTTTATAAGGACACCAGTCATATTGGTCTGCTTTAGAGACCATAATCTTAACTTGATTAAATCTACAGAGATCCTATGTCTAAATAAGATCACATTCATAAGTACTGGGAATTAGGACTTCAACATATCTTTGTTGAAGATCAAACAATTGTGTTCCTGTCAGGGACAAAATTCAATCTATGACTATGAGATAATTAGCTATGCAGGTATTTGTGTTTGGGGCCCAGGGACCAGTACAAATGTGCTGAGGAGGGTGCATGACTGGTGTGTTTGAAAAACTTCAAGCAGCTCATTTTTCTTGCAAAGAGTTAGTGACGAGTGGAATAGAGGGCCTGAGGTCTGAGAAGAACTAGGAGATAGCCTGTCCAGGGACTTGTAGGCCACTAGTGATCTTGGCTTTTTAATGTGAGGCAGAATAGGGAGCTTTAGGGATTTGATTTATGTCTTAAATGCTTCACTCTGTCAGCTGTGTTGAGAATAAATTTCAGAGGTGAAGGAAGATACAGGGAATGTGATTAGAAGCAATCTGATCGCAATATTCCAGTGAAGAATGATGTGGGCTTGGATCAGGGTGGTGGCAGCAGAAGTGGTAAAAAGTTACTGGATGGATTCTGGGTAGATTTTAAAGATATAGCTAGAAGGTTTGCTGATTGTTTGGATGTAGGTGTGAGAAGGGAGTCAAGAGTGAATCCAAGGATTTTGACATAAGTAACCGTAAGGATGGAGTTACACTGAGTGGTATGCAGAAGCCGGTGGAGCAAGTTTGGAGGTAGGATTAGAAGTTCTATTTAGGTCATGTAATGTACAAGATGCCTTTTTAACATTGTAGTGGAGAGGTTGGATGGTCAGTTTTGCATAAACAGTTGAAGTTGAGGTGAGAGATCTCACAGAAGAGCTGCCTCTTGCCAAATAGTATTTGTGAAAATTAGCACCGGCACTTCTTCAGGACCAGTGACTCTCTGGGTCAAATACATTAACCCAACTTCCCCTTTGCCTGAAAGCCTTCAGGCTGTGTTAGCCCTGCTTATACCCTCCATGGGAACTATATCCAACAGGCCACTTCTTTTTCCCGTTCTTCACAGGAAGCCAGGTCCTGGCTTTTTATCTCTCTAGTCAGAATCACCTTGGACAAGTCTAGAGAGGGTAGGCGTGTAAAGGCAATGGATAAAAGAGACTGATAGTAGGATATTTCTGTTATTTTGGAATTTGAATGAAAAATAATAATTAACTTTTCTCATTTTCAATTAAATTTGTTATGGATTTCGTGATTGAAGCTACAGTATGGAGTGATGGATACATATTCAAAATAAAAATATCTGGGGCCTGCTTTTCCAATCACTAGACTTGAAGATCACTGTGAATTCTGGTTCTAATACAAACATGAGCTAGGTGTACCACCATTGCTAAGGCATACACAGACAGATCCATGCAACACCTCTATTCCTTCCAAATTGTATTTGGATGGGGTACTTTCTGGGGGTATAGGGTGGTTAGCTACACCTTGGTGATTTCAGTTAGTGGCTGCTTTGTTCCAGAGGCACCCTTCTGCACTCCTCTCCCTACATTGCTTTTTCTGACCTTCCCTTTCCCATCTTCAATTCAGCACTCAGGAGATAGACATTTTCCTCAACACAAAGACAAACTATGAAGCAGAGTGGTGCAGTAGAACAAGCACTAGCTGGACTGAGCATCACAGGTGTCAATAGATTTCTGCTGAACTTTGGAAGGGAAAAAAATAATAGCCAATCACCCACTGCTTACAAATATTGGAAAATTAATTTTATATCTGGATAGTGAAGGGGGAAATATCTTACTTAGCCTGAATTACCAGGCAATTCAGAAGAAATTTCCTTATCTTTAAAGATAATTTCTAAATTATCTAACTCATTTATTTCCACAAATATTTGCCAAATGCCCTCATACACCAGGCCCTGGTATGGGTATAGAGGTGATTCTCTATTTCACTTTGGCAGAAGGACTTGGGTCTAGGAGGTCAAGACAGGGCCGAGGCAACTCAATGTTGGCTCTGCTGCTTCAGGTGAGCCAGGAGGGCAGCTAATGAAGATGGCAGAAATAGAGTAGTTGTGAAGCTGAGAAGAAGAAGGAAATGTAGACAGCCTGATAAAGGTGCGCCATATTAAAATGAGATACTGAATTTTGTTTCAACTCCTTTGACAAAGCAGATGTTAGCTTAGTTGACACATTCAACAAAATATAAGCAAATGAACACTATTAGAAAAAAAGATTTCCTTTGTTGCTTTATGTGATGAGAGGGGTAAGCACTGTCAGCAGAATTTTTACACGGATTGGGAATGTTTCCTAGTGTTTAGTGTAACATCACATTGACAGCATCTTCATTATTATTCAGGCTGAGATCTGCTGGTGTGATGGAAGACGAAAGACAAGATTTTTGTTGCTAAATTTTGTTGCCTTGTCTGAACTGCCTTCCTTATGTGTTGTTTTCAATGGCAGTCTGAAAGACCTCAAGATGGATAACTCACTTGAAATAGCGGCTATGGAAATACATTGTTAAAAAAGAAAGAAAAAAAGAAAAAGATTCTGGCTGTTCAGTACAAGTGCTAGCTAGAACTGGCATTTGGATATGTATGGTTCAGTCAGGGTCCACTGGGCATGGTTGATAGTTAATATGCCGGGACACAAATATTAAAGAAGATGAAGGAAATGTATGTATTACCATTCCACTGGCATAAAATGTGGATATAGAAGTTAAGAAAGACTGATTATCACTAGATAATGTGTAAATATATTTGGATACATATACTTGGGTAAAATTGTTCTATTATTTATAGAATGTTATACAGTATTTAAAATGAGTAATTTCAGCAGGAACTTAATAAAACAATGTGGTGGGATGACTTTAGTCATTCCAATCATGTAGTTTGTTCTTGTAATTTTACGATACTGTTAGTATTAACATGATACTGTTAGTACTATTTACAGGGAGAGGAGAATGGTATGTTCTCCTCTCCCTGTAAATAGGCTCTTTCTGGCCTTCCCTTTCCCATCTCCATCATCCCCACTGTTGTAGGAAAAACCAGGTTCTTGTCACACGACAGAAAAGATGAAGCTCACAGACACTTTGAAGGGTGGGGGGGAATGGAGTTTACTGGGCGAAAAGGAAAAATCTCCACAAAGTGAGAGGGGTTCCTGTTAACAGGCCCCATCTCACAGGTTGAATCCCAGGTTAGCACACAGGAACTGGAGAGGCCAGGCACCTGCTCCCTGCAAATCGCATGAACTTCCTGAGGCATCACCCTGTCTTCCCAGTGCACAGACCAGTTGGAGATTATCAGGGGAGCCCTTTTTACTTGGCTGTCTCACTACCATAATCATTATTACTGTGGTTGCCCAGAAGCATTTGTTGCAATGTCTATGGGCTGGAAATTAGGTTGAGCAGCATTCAGTTTCAGAAGTGATTTTTAGTTTAAAGGCAACATTCCATTCAGCGCCTCAGAGATGTGATATGTGAGATCCAGCTTTGAGGGAATGGGTGGGGATGAGAAGGCCATCTCTACTGAATGCAAGAGAGGAAAGGGTTAAAATAAAAAGGGGGTACTCTGCCAAAGAAAGGACCCCAAATTTATCTTCCTTATTGGAGCAGATAGATGGAGAACAGCTTTGGTGTTTGTTTTTAAGTTGTTCAAACTTTATAAGAAACACTTCCATAAGTAAAAATTTATTATCCTGTCTCAATTATCAAAAAGATGATACTTTTTATTTAACTCTATGAGAGAAAACTTTGATACAGATGAGAGTGTATCGAACCTCCCTCCTCCCATTTTGTATAGTACCTGGGCATGGAGAGCAAGTACTCCAAGGCATTGAAATGTCTGTTTCTTCCTAAGCAGTCAGTGAAAGAGCCTTGTCTTTTTGATCATGAGAATATAGAATATTAGTAGCTCATGGAACATCAAAAATGAAAACCAGACTGATGTATTATAATGCCAGGGATTGTAGAGGAACTATCAGTGACATTTTCATTTTCATTGCCTGTGCAGGCACATCCACCATATCTCTTTACAACTACGGATGGGTTAAGAGGTTGTTAAAGGTTTAAACAGATGCCTGGATTTCATTTTGTATTTTTCTCTCATTCTTTTCAGTGAAAATGGGGCTTGGGAGGCTTTCAGAATTCTTCACTATAGGTTTGCCCTGGTGACAACCCATAATTTTAAAGTGAGCATGCACTGGCAGATTTTCACCAATAAAGTAGGTAAGTGTGAGATTTTGGTGGCCCAAGGACTCAGAGCATCTTCAAGAAATTATTAGTCGGAGGCAACTTTATAATTTTCACCGGGGATGGTGATTTGACTCTGTTACTGTGTAGAAGGAGGCTGATGTTGAGGGCAATGTAGCAATTAAGTTTACCCACCATGTTCGAATTGTGAATGTAAGAATTTTATGTACACTATCCTCTGGGTTGCATAATAATACTTTGAAATATTCATCAATTACTTTCCTCTTTTTTCCTCTTCTGAATATGCTGTCTTCTGCCTTCACTGCCTCAATGAAGGGATGATACTACAAAACACAAAAACAGAGAAATCCGGTCTTACTTTTTGTGTTTCTAATGCCTAGGTCCTGGGGAGACAGGATGTAAGAATACACGTGACATAGGGAGAGCCAGTTCTTCATTCCTTATACTAGAAAAGGTCCTTAACTGATAAGAGAAGGGAGGAAGTTACAAGGTAAGCAGAAGAGTAAGATGTTGATGGTTCCTGAGCAAGGGGCCCCTACCCTAGTTCCCTGGTCAGAGTCTCTGGTCCTCAGGTAATTCGGGGGAATCTGAGAGCAGAGAGGATCCAAGCCTTGTTGGTGTGAGATGGGGTTGGGTGGGAGGACAAGAGCAGTAAAGGGAGTAGAAAGGGGAGGAAATGCAGGCAGCCAGACTAATTTTTGTGTGTGTTCCCAACTATGGGTTGGAGGCAATAAAGTAGAATTGGCTGCACGTGGTGTCCAGGCAGACACGGCTTAGATAATTTCATAGTTCTCTGTATCCACCAAAGGGTGGGGACAGCACATGGCTGTACATGTGCCCAAACATAGCCTTACACATTCCTACTGAATTTCCCACACCCACGGTGGAGTGGGAACAGCTAAATGTTTCCCAAGTGCCCAAGGGTGATGTGGGAATGGCTCAGAGACAGCAGGCCCTGGAGCAGCTTTGTTGCTGGCAGTGAAGCATGATGCAGTAGCATCCATGAATAGATGACCCAAGTCCAGAAAGAATAAGGTCTGCCTCAGCAAAGCATCATTTAAAAGCTATGGAATCTCCAAAGTACTTGGAAATAAAAGGGCATCTTGACTGCAACTTGCTCTAAGTATGAGAGGGTGTGGGTGGGAGAATGAAAAGGCAACTGTGATAAAATGTTAACATTTGGGAAATATGGGGAAGGGTATACAGAACTTTGTATTTTCTGTAAATCTGAAATTATTTCAAAATAACAAGTTAAGAAGTTACAGAGAGAGGCCAAAAAATAAAATAAAGCAATGTATGTAGAGTGGACTAGGTCATGTTCGAGATCTGCAGAACATCATTTACTCAAAAAGAGCAGCCCTGCAGCACTGAATTAGTAATAGCTGGGGGCCCACCTCTTCACATCAGAAAAGAAAAAAAGAAGAACAACTCACAGAAGCTTGGGGACATATCACGGCAAGAGTGGAAGCAGAGTGTTAATTTGTTTTAAGCTGAAGTTAATATAAAATGAAATGAATGGCCTGGAGCAGTCCGTAGTTTGCAGAAAGATGAGTTTTGGAAAATCTTGAGCTTTTGGTAAGTAAGTGGCACAATGTCTGATTTTACCTGGAAGCACTTTTTCAAATTAAATTTAATGCCTTTCTTTATTATTTAATTCATCAATGAAGTGTACATTAAGCAGTCTATGCTAGGTGTTGTGCGAGCTAGGATGAGTAGAGCTAGGTTGTAGCTATGAAGATTTTCTTTCAAGATGTCTATGGCTCTCTGGAGGTGGCAGACATATGAGTCCAACCATGAAACAATAGAATTTAATAATAACTATACAAAGTTTATAAGTAACATACTGTGGCAACAAAATAAAAATTATTTTTATTTGAGGGACAAGAAAGGTTTTGTGGAGGAGGTGACATTTTAGCTGGATTTCAAAGGTCAGTAGGATTTTAGCGAGTAGAGATGGGGAAGTTAAGGTTAGTTCTCATGAAAGGAAGAACATATGCTGAAATGTAGGTATAGGGAATTGGGTAGATGGAGGCATTCTTCATAATGCTGCTTTGAGACTAGAAAATAGGTGTGGTGGAGTGGATCTCAAATCTAGAGTCATTAGCTCCCTTAAGGAATCCTGTAATTTTTATTTATTTATTTATTTATTTAAAGACAGAGCTTTACACTGTCACCCAGGCTGAAGTGTAGTGGTGCAACCTCGGCTCACTGCAACCTCCGCCTCCCAGATTCAAGAAATTCTTCCATCTCAGCCTCCCATGTGGCTGGGATTACAGGCACCCACCACCACGCCCAGTTAATTTTTGTAATTTTAGTAGAGACAGGGTTTCACCATGTTGGTGAGGCTGGTCTCGAACTCCTGACCTCAGGTGATCCATCTGCCTTGGGTGTAATCCCAGAGTGTTGGGATTACAGGTGTGAGCTACTGCACCTGGCCTGTGGTTTCATCTTTTTAAACATTTGCCTTCTTTCCTATATGAAATTTATTTTGATATCTCTTTTGAAGTAAGGATCCCATGTCTTTATCTTTAACTGCTCCCTTTCTCTACCTCTTCCCATATCCAATCAATCAGCAAGTTCTATCAAATCCATCTTTAAATGTTTCTCTCAAATATTTTTATTTTCCCTATCGTTATCCTCACCTATTCAAGTTGCAATCATTTTTTACTGAATTGCTCCAACAGCTAGAACTGGCACTCATATTTCATCCTCCTCTGATCCATAATAAAAAGTAGTTTTTTTCCAATTCTGTGAAGAATGTCAATGGTAGTTATATGGGAATAGCATTGAATCTATAAATTACTTTGGACAGTATGGCCATTTTCATAATACTGATTCTTCCTATCCATGAGGATGAAATGTTTTTCCATTTTTTTGTATCATCTCTTATTTCATTGAGCAGTGGTTTGTAGTTCTCCTTGAGGAAGTCCTTTCACATCCCTTGTTAGCTGTATTCCTAGGTCTTTTATTCTCTTTGTAGCAATTATGAATGGGAGTCCACTCATGATTTGGCTCTGTGCTTGTGTATTATTGGTGTATACAAATGCTTGTGGTTTTTGCACATTGATTTTGTATCCTGAGACTTTGCTGAAGCTCCTTATTAGCTTTAAGAGTTTTGGGGCTGAGACGATGGTGTTTTCTAATATAGAATCATGTTGTCTGCAAACAGAGACAATTTGACTTACTCTTTTCCTATTTGAATATGCTTTATTTCTTTCTCTTTCCTGATTGCCCTGGCCAGAACTTCCAATACTATGTTGAATAGGAGTGGTGAGAGAGGGCGTCCTTGTCTTGTACTGGTTTTCAAAGGGAATGCTTCCAACTTTTGTCCATTCAATGTAACATTGACTGTGTGTTTGTCATAAATAGCTCTTACTATTTTATGATATGTTCCATTAATGCCTAGTTTATTGAGAGTTTTCGACATGAAGGGATGTTGAATTTTATTGAAGGTCTTGTCTGCATCTATTGAAATAATCATGTGGTTTTTGTCATTGGTTCTGTTTATGTGATGGATTATATTTATTGATTTGTGCATGTTGAACCAGCCTTGCATCCCAGGGATGAGGCCGACTTGATTATTATGGTGGATAAGTTTTTTGATGTGCTGCTGGATTCAGTTTGCCAGTATTTTATTGAGGATTTTTGCACTGATGCTCTTCAGAGGTATTAGTCTGAAGGTTTCTTTTTTGTGTTGTGTCTCTGCCAGGTTTTGGTATCAGGATGATGGTGGCCTCATAAAATGAATTAGGGAGGAGTCCCTCCTTTTCAATTGTTTGGTATAGTTTCAGAGGGAATGGTACCAGCTCCTCTTTGTACCTCTGGTAGAATTCAGCTGTGAATCTGTCTGGTCCCAGGCTTTTCTTGGTTAGTAAGCTATTAATTACTGCCTCAATTTCGGAACTTGTTATTGGTGTATTCTGGGATTCAACTTCTTCTTGGTGTAGTCTTGAGAGGGTGTATGTGTCCAGGAATTTATCCATTTCTTCTAGAGTTTCTAGTTTATTTGCATAGTGGTGTTTTTAGTGTTCTCTGATGGTAGTTTGTATTTCTGTGGGGTCAGTGGTGATATCCCCTTTTTCATTTTTCATTGTGTCTATTTGATTATTCTCTCTTTTCTTCTTTATTAGTATAGCTAGCAATCTATCTATTTTGTCAATTTTTTTTCAAAAAACCAGCTCCTGGATTCATTGATTTTTTGGAAGGCTTTTTTGTCTCTATATCCTTCAGTTTTGTTCTGCTCTTAGTTATTTCTTGTCTTCTGCTGGCTTTTGGATTTGTTTGCTGTTGCCTCTCTAGCTCTTTTAATTCAGATGTTAGGGTGTCGATTTGAGATCTTTCTAGCTTTCTGATGTGGGCATTTAGTGCCATAAATTTCCATCTTAACACTGCTTTAGCTATGTCCCAGAGATTGTAGTGTGTTGTGTCTTCGTTCTCATTGGTTTCAAAGAACTTCTTGATTTCTGCCTTAATTTAATTATTTACCCAGGAATCATTCAGGAGCAGGTTGTTAAATTTCTATGTAATTGTGTGGTTTCGAGTGAGTTTCTTAATCCTGAGTTCTAATTTATTTGATCTGTCATCTGAGGGATTGTTTGTTGTGATTTCAGTTCTTTTGCATTTGCTAAGGAGTTCTTTACTTTCAATTATGTGGTCAATTTTAGAATAAGTGCCATGTGGCACTGGGAAGAATGTATATTCTGTTGTTTGGGGGTGGAGAGTTCTATAGATGTCTAATAGGTCTACTTGATCCAGAGCTGAATTCAAGGCCTGAATATCCTTGTTAATTTTCTGTCTCGTTGATCTGTCTAATATTGACAGTGGATTGTTAAAGTCTCCCACTATTATTATATGGGAGTCTAAGTCTCTTGTAGGTCTCTAAGAACTTGCTTTATGAATTTTCCTATTTTTTTCTAGATTAGCCCACAAATCCTCAGGATTATACAAAACTGTGCTTTGAAGAGAACTGACAGATAGTTACTTTTATCTTACAGAAGCATGTTAAGTGTCTCCATTTAGTCATGTTATTCTTTAAGTCTCAAAGGAATATTTGTAATTTTTGAAACTATAAGAAAGTATAAGTGCAGGTTTATTTAATCTCTGGGCAGAAAATGATTTTCTAAACATTAAAGCAATGGAAGAACCAACAACAGAAATGGCTGACTGATATAACTACATATCAATAAAAATATAATATTTTAAATACAATGATGCATGTTTAAATACATTATAAAGAAAATTAAAGAAAAGGGAGAAACTGGGAGAACAAAGGAGATGATAAATAGATTCTATCTTTGTCACATAAATGAATGACACAAAACAATAAAAGAAACACTAATGCTTCAAGGAAAAATGGAGAAAGAACTTGACCAGTTTTCGGAGAAGAAATTTAAGATGGCATAGACTATTCTTTTCATTCTGATTCAAACATGTCTCTGCATGACTAGCTGTTTTTAGATCACTAGTAAGGCTCTTTTCTTGAGGTGAATAGTATCTACTAGGTTTTTAAGCTGACTAGATCCTTTGTTCAATATAAGTGACAAGCTTTAAAAGTTTATTTCAATATCTTCTCAGTGCTTTTTAATTTAGATCTCTTGATAAAAAGAAATAGAAGAAAGTAGTATCTTCTATATTCATAAAAAGAGGAGAAAATCTTTGCTGCTTAACCAACTGTAGACATGTATAAACCGCTGTTCTTTTCGATTGTACATTAATCTCAACACCCTAAGAGTGTACTGGCATTTTTCTTTATTGTCATCAATCAGTGGGTTACACATTTAGTTGCTTTGAGGAATTAGGATTTAGTTGCTTTGAGGAATTAGGACTTGAGGTTTTTTGGATAACTTCTTTTTAAAGCTGAGAATTATACTCTGATATGACTGCTGAAAGTTCATGGAATTTGTGGTTTATTTAATAGAATTTGAGAAAGTTACTGCTTTGTGCTGGCATACTCTATGTGACGGGGATATAGAAATATAAGCTGTGCCAGCTACCAAAACAATTCTGGGGTATGTGAGTGGAATAGAGTGCATTCTTATGTAGGTGATTTGATAGTGGAATAGTATGTATTCTTATTATTAGATTTGAAAAGAGCCCACACATAATAAGTCTCTACCTCTTTCTAGTTCGAAAATGATTACCAAGGAATGAGGGAGCCAGTAATCAAAGTAGCATTTTTGTAAAGACTAAATTAGTTATTTGGCTTAACCTATGGTGATAGCTATACAAACTCTGATTTGCTCTGCTTATTCAGGTCATTTCACTGAATCACACATGTCTGTTTTGTCCTTCAGCTTTCTCCCTGAAGGACAAAACCTGTCCTCATGTTTACAGTATAAGCTACAACACAACTTTACAACAGATTAGTGGAAAAGTATGTGTCTCAAGGCCAGAGTACTCTGTAAGAGAAAGGGTGCTCATTTTCTCATTGGCAAAGCTGCTATCAGTTAAGTCACTCCTCTTTGAGAGAAGTGAAAGAGGGGTTTGGTACTATTTACAACCAAGGACTGGCATTTTCTATCCTGGATAGGATATGAAAGGTAGGAGATAGATATATTGATTTTAATACCTAAGTTTCAGGTCACCCAGGGGTGTGATGTCTCTCTCGGAGGAGGAGATCATTAATGCGTCCTGCTCTTCCCTTCATGAACTCCTTTTCCCAGTACCAACAATTGATCCTTAGTCTGTCTTCTGGGACAACTGGTAGGCAGTGCAGATATGCAGTAGATCAGAACTGCACATTAGTTAAATCAATTATCAGACCTTGCTGTTAGCCAGGGATAGTAGTCATTTCCTACTCTAATTCTCATTCCAAGTATGTCTAGCCTCGTGATCAATATAGCTCCAGGAATGTTATTCAGGAAGATAAACAGCCGCAAAAAGATACTCCAATAATATTATGATGGTAATATATAAATGTCCCCAAGTGCAGATTTCCCCCCTTTAAAACATTCCCGTGTCAAAGACACATGAAAATTATCTTTCATCTGAAATTTTAAGATCCAAAACTTTTATGTTAAAGTTTAAAGAAATCAACTTTCAAAATTTATGTTATCCATTTTTTCTTTCTGTCCAATCTCAGATAGTGGCATGTACTCCACAGTCTAGACATAATTCAGTTTTTTAATCAGCTTCAGTTTGAGCTGCCTTGTATTGGAGTGAGTAAGGTTCTTTCAATCCTAAGCCTGTCCTGTGCCTTAATTATTTTATCTTTTTATTTTGACCTAATTGTAGATTCACATGCATTTGCAAGAATTAGTATGAAGAGTTCCTATCTGCCTGCACCTAGTTTTCCCCAGTGATAAATACTATCTTACATAACCGCAGTACCATGTCAAAACCAGGAAACTAACATTGGCATTGGTAAAATTCATAAACATTCTTCAAATTTCACCAGCTTCACATGCACTTGTGTATGTGTGCGTGCGCATGCGTGTAGCTTTGTAAAATTTTGTCACATGTATAGATTCATGTGACCCTCACCACAATCGATGCAGACTACTCCACCATCACAAAGATCCTTTGTGTTTGTCCTTGGTGGTCACACCCACACTCTCCACACTTACCTCATCTCTAAGCCCAGGCAACCACAAATCTCTTTTCCATCTCTATAATTTGGTTATTTAAAGAATGTTATATAAATGAAATCATACAGGATGTGACCTTTTGAAATTGAAGTTTTTGAGTCGCCATCATGCTTCTGAAATCTATTCAATTTGTTGCATGCCTCAAAAGTTCATTCCTTTTTTTGGTTGAGTGGTATTCCATCACATGGATTTACACCATTTGTCTTAACCATTCCCTGTTGAAGGACATTTGAGTTGTTACCAGTTTTTGGATATTACATGTAAAGTTGTTATGGACATTTGTGTGCATGTTTTAGTGTGAACAAACTTTACATTTCTCTAGGATAAATACCCAGAAGTGCTATTGCTCATTTGCATGCTGAGTATATGTTTAGCTTTTTAAAGAAACTGCCAAACTATTTTCCAGAGTAGCTGTATCATTTTACATTCCCACTAGAAATATGAGTGATACATTTTCTCTACATCTTATCAGCATTGGTTCTGTTACTATTTTTTAATTTAGCTATTCTGATATGTGTACTAATAATTTACTGAGGTTTTGATTTGTGTTCCCCTAAAAGCTCGTGATAGTGAGCACCTTTCCCTGTGCTCAGTGTAATGTCACGATATATTTTTTCTGATTTTCTAATTGGATTGTTTGATTTTTGTTTTCTGCTATTGAGTTTTGAGGGTTTGTGTATTCTAGAAATATGTTCTTTGCCAGGTATGTGTTCATGTGTCTCATTTTTAAAGTTCAAAAATAATACTGAAACACCTGATATTTCAAGACCAACTCCATAGCCATGAAATTGTGAGTCAAGCAAAAATTTGAGTGATTGGAGTTGTAATCCTAAGCAAAATAATTTTCCAGAACCCAGTGTTTACTCTAGTTCTGATTCCTGTTATTGTTGCCAAAGATCCTCATGGAAATTCCTTGATATTTGAGGAAAGGAAGGTGGACAGAGGGCAATCTTGTTTTAAGTCTTACGAGGATGCCAGTGGATATCATTGGTCCAAACACCATGATCTAAAAATTAAACTGAACTGTAAGAAATTACTAATAAAGATGCATTTACCATAAATGGGGAGAAAATCCACCTATCTATGAGCAGGTCTCCCACCACAGTAACTGCCCCCTGTGCCTCTGTCTATGAAAGAGGCCTATGAAATCTTCTTCCTAGGGGCAGTTTTCCCTTGTCCCCACATCTGTTAAATCAAGTGCTACATCCCTAATGTATTATTTGTAATACTTTTTAATAATCAATATAAATATAAACACATACCAATTTACCTATCCTCCCTGAATCAATGACATTTAACTTTAGTGGAGGTGCAGACCCATGATGGCCATTCTTGATGTCCCACCTTTGTGTAATTCCTTCTTCTTGAATGTGGTCAGGGCCTGTGACTTGCTTCTAACCAACAGAATATGGCAAAGGTAAATGGAGGTCACTCCTGTTATTGTTCATTATGTAAGCTTCTGTCTGGCTGACAGACTCACTCTGAGACTCTCCTTGCTGGCCTGATAGAATAAGTGGCCACGTTAATGAAGCCCATCTGGCAAGGCACTGTGGACCTACTACAGGTAACCTTTGAGAAGTGAGGGCATTCTCTAGTCAAGAACCAGCAAGAAGCCAGAGAGCTCACTCAGTCCTTCAGTATCAAGGCAATGAATTCCGCCAGCAAACTGAGTGAGTTTGGGAGCATATTCTTTCCCAGTCAAACCATCAGATGAGAATGCAGCCTGGATGAGACCTCAGTTGCAGCCTGATAAGGCCCTAAGCAGAGGCCTAAACTAAACTGTACCTCTCAAATCATGACCCACAGAAGCTAAGGGATAATGCGTGTGTGTTGCTTCAAGTCACCAAATTTGTAATAATTTGTTACCCAGCAATAGAAAATCAATACAACTTCACTCCTACCCTGATTTTATTTATTTTTGCCACTGGAAACAATACTCAAAAATATTTTTATTCATATATCCTTATATATTGTTGCCTTTATTTTATAGTTAGATTTTCCAGGAGTGTGGTTACTGCATGTTCTTTTAAATTTTAATAGGTGATGCCAGGTTGCTTTCTAAAGAAGCTCTAATGATTCACATGCTACCAGCAATGTGTAAGAGTATCCTTTTTCTTTTATTCTTACTAGCAGTGGGCCCTAATAGAGGTTTATAAATCCTTTCAGTCTCAAAAGAATAAAGAGATATCGCATTGTTACTTTAATTTAAATTTCACTGCCTACTAGTGAGTTTAAGCATTTTTTAATGTTTCTGGTTACAGGAGTTATCTCTTCTGTGAACTGCTTTTTAAAACTCTGCCAATGTTTCTCCTCTGTTTTTTATGTCTCTTTTATTGTAATATGTATTGTAGATATTAAACTTCAGACCTGTATGTTGCAGATTTTTTATTCAAATCTTGTTTTCTGTTGACTTTATGAAAAAAAATTTATGGTAAAAATGAAAATTTTTGCTAATAGCATCCATGTCCCTTCTGTGTGTGAAGCTATAGTAAATCTTTGAAATCCAAGCCCTGGTTTTTGTTTATTCCAACAGCAAATTGAAGCTTCCTTAAGGCCATGGGTTTAGAGAGCAACTCTTAAAACCTTGTCAACAGTCTTCATGATGCCAATAGGTTAATTTATCCTAAATTCTATTTTTAACTCTTGTTGTATTTCAAAACAAAATACAAAGAAATGCAATTTGGGGCATCATATTTAGTACTATTTACCTATTCGTGGTATGAGACCTACTTTAGTAGAACTCTGTGGACTGTAACATAGCTGCTTCTGCATTTTAAGACCCAGCCTATAGATCTAAGAAATATAATAAAATCAGCTACTTTTGAGCTTCTCATAAGTGCCTACAAGGTTTTTACACTAAAATGCTGCCTACATTAAGGTTAGCCTTTATTGAGGCAAAAGAAACTCTCTTAACTGTAATGTAATTCCTGCCCCATTGGGTGGTTTTAAGCCATAGCTGTGCTGGCATGAGTCAGGGCAAGTTCAGCCACAGAAAACCATACAGGCTATAATTGCTAAGCCCCACACTCCCTCAACAATTAAAAATCAGCCATATGGTGACAATAAAAACTACAGAAATCCTATGAAGTCCAAACCCAGGAGGCTTAAGGTTACCAAGGTGTTGAGAGCTTCTAGCCTCCTTCCCTTTCTTTCTAAGCATGGCCCACATTCTGGTCCATGGTTTATCGCTGAGAATTTCCAATCCATGAACCCTTAAGTTAGGGCTGAAGATAACCAGTCAATGACATTCCTCTTCACCTCCTGAGTTTGGGAAAAAAGACAACCCAAAAAGAACATACAGGAGTCCAAACAGATGATGGGGAAAATATCCGCTACTTTATTGATGATGAATTAGAGAATGCCACTTGACCTATAGACACACTCCGTCTCCCTACTCTGCTCCCCCAACCTGTGAATCAAACTTGTCTACTCACAATGTCAGGCCTTAAAAAGACAGAACTGCCCTGGTCAGGGATGGGAAGAAAAGATGTGTGTCCTGAAGACCTTGCTGTCTGAAAAAGATAAAGAAGCTGAAATGTTTATCTGAGTTCCTTCTTCCTATTGGCAGAATCAAAGAAGTCTTTCCTCCCTTGGACTAGTGTGGGCAAAGAGACAGAGAGTATCCTTTCAGGAAACAGAGCTCCCTCTCTACTGTGGGAATGTGAGGAGGCCAGGAATGAGTACCCCTCCTAATATTTTGATAGTGTATTCATAAAAGGCTCTTCATAGCTGATGGGGTCCTTAGCTCCAATAGGGATTTAGGTGGATGGTTGTGACATTGAAGCTGAGATTTAACGAATGAGTACAAGTGTGCAAGATGTTTGGTAGCTGGAGTGGCATTTTAGACAGAAGAACAACATAAAAGGAGAGCCATAAAATTGCCCAATGTGTTCAGGGAGCAGCCAGGGGTCAGTGTGGCAAGGACACTGGGGAAACTGGCTGGAGCTGAAGTTTTGAGTAGGGAAATCATTTTTATAGTATTTATATTTTTGAAGAATAATTAGTAACTAGAGCGATGAAGGGCAGCTTTTAAATGTAGATATGGAACTCAGCAGATAAGCTGAGTTTGTCATGAAGAATTGTGAAACATTCTATCTCTGCAATCTTAATAGAATTCAGAAACAAAAATTCAGATTAATTGCGGGGAGTTAAAATACTTTAGTCATTAATAGTATCGCATATGATTGGAGGCACTTTGCAAACTCAGAAAAGTCAAGCTTAGGAGACACAAACATGCTGGCATCTTTGAACTGTTGAGATTCCATGCTGTCATCTTTCATTTACCCAGTATCTCATCACTCAACCAGGCTGTGAATTTTTCTTTGAAATAATTTCAAAGACACACTTCATTTTTCCATTCTCCAAATGTCTTCATTGTTTTGGCTGCTATTACAAAAATACCATAAATTGGGTAGCTTAAACAACAAACATTTGTTTGTCATAATTTTAGAGGCTGGGAAGTCCAAGATCAAGGCTCCAGCAGGCCTGGTATCTGGTGAAGCCCTGCTTCCTGGCTTGTAGTAGACAGCTACCTTATCCTTATACCGTTACATGACCAGAGAGTGAGCTCTAGTATATTTCTCTTCTTATCAGGACACTAATTCCATAAAAGGATTTGCCTCCTGACACTCCTACTGGGGACTAAGATTTCAACATGATTTTTGGAAGAATACAAACATACAGTCTCTAACATCAACTCTCTTCACCTTTTCCAGGTATCTATTACCTCACACCTTGGTCATTTTTGCCTGCACTAGTCATTTAAAAATATTAACATTTTTATGTGATTTTGGTATTGTATTATCTTTAGAGATTAGACACATGGTATGGTCTCTCCTTCCCTTCATAGAACTGGTTGAGAATTTACACATACAGAGTCACACGGGCATGGAGTGTGGGCATTTGTTTTATTCTTTTGTTCCTGGATCAAGGACCCTGGCAGGTCTTCTGACTCTCCGCAGACTGAATTTACCCATCTTGTCACAGGTGAGAGGCTGTGATGCACATCTGAGAGGGTTTACTGCATGGAAGCTGGAAGCCTGACCCCTGCTGCATCTGAAGAAGCAGAACCAAGAGGAAGCAAGGGAAGAGCACAGAGCCTATTTCTAACTTTTGAGGCAATGTGACTTCCACCAGAAACATTGTTCAATGAAAGTTAGGATCTTACTGATTTTGCCAAATTGATTAGTTTTTCTCTCTCCAAGAGGAGGAACAATTTACAGAGTAGAAATAGAGTGTGAAACACTGCTGGTAATATCACTAGTTCTTTCCCCTTTCAGAGATCAGAATATAATTTTGAGTTTTGATTGGGGAAAGAACGTGGGGTGAGCAGGACTAGAATTTTCCACCACATTACTCATCTTAGGTATTATTCTCTAAGTTTTAGGTATATGCTTTTTATTACTAATTTGAAATCTTCCTGAGACTAGAGGCCATGTATATTGCTTCAGGTTATTCCCATACCAATAAATATTCGGAAAAGAAACATATTTAGTTGGAAATATGCAAAATGCAATGTCAGATGGGAAAGCCTTGCTGTCACTAAATATCTACATAAGAATGGCTTGAATCCAATGCTTCAACATCTTTGGAAGATTTCTGTCAGTTTCCCTCTTTCTTGTGATCTCCTCTGACTGCCAGACTCTTGTTTCCACCTTTGCTGTCTTGGCTGTGCATGCAGTTAATTCAGAGATGATTCTCAGAATATTGATTAGTTGGTTTACACACACTCAGAGCATTTATGAGCACACTGGATTTTACCATTGCTAGTTAAAGGGAGGAGTCCCTTGATGCATAGCTCAAAAACAATCCATATTCTGGATACCTCCTCTCTAACATCCTTTGTGGCTGGCCCTCACTGAAATTTCCTGTCTCAGTTCTAGCCCCATACATTACAGTGTTTTATATCCTTTTGTGAACTCCTCTTTTTTTCTTTTCTTGTCTCCCATACCCACTTCTCATTTTTTCCTAGAAATTCTAAATATTTCAGTCTCAATTTTACTATGAAAGTTAGCTTTCTCCAGCTCCTTTTCTCAAACTTGCATATACAAATCCATCAAGGTGCTCAATAAAGGACTGCCAGGAACCAAGGGCCACTCTCCTTAGGTGCTTATATGCCCTATGAATATAATTAGCAGGTTTTTCTATTATAATTAGAATATTATCCTCTCATTTCTAGGTCGATTTTCTCCTACTTGAATAACAGGGGAATGAATATTAAAACTGTATTAAAAAGTCTCAGAGTTCATATCATATCAGGCCTCCTAAAATATAGGAAGAAAATGAATTTGATAATAAGTAAAATTTTGCAGAATTTTGTTTAGAGGCTCAGGATTTAAACATTCTCTTTTGTTGATAGTGCTTATAAAAACAAACAACCCCTAAAACTTTTCTGATAATAATTGGCTACATGACTTTCTTAGATATAAATAAAACTAGGGACAACGAAATCTTTGACAAAACAGAGCATTTTATTAACCTTATTAAATAAGGATTAAACACAATGAATACCAGGTATCTACAAGCTAGAGAAAGTGCAAAGTATGAGAATACAGCACAAAATTGTTGAGAAAATGTGAGTGCTGGAAATGATAAATCTGTGATGACTGTCCATTTTTCTGACGGAGGAGCCTGTCCCTCTAGGTTATACACAACCAGTAGTCCTGGTCAGGGGCCTAGCTTTTCCTGGTCATTACTACAATAGCACGGAATGAGGCCTTACAGTTCTCTCTCTATCACACTTGTAATTATTAGCATTTCTATGCCATAAGTTCTGGAATCAATCACAAAATACTATCTTTGCATGACTGCTATAGGACATATTGCTCAATTTTCTTTACTGTTTTAATTATACTATTTGGTAACACTAGCAAGTCTGAATTTTGAACAACTTACTTAGGTTACCCTATGCATGTATAATTAGTCATTTCATTGTTAATGGTATGATGACAAATACTGAAAAAATGTTATTCTAAATGGTGCATAGTTATTCTACATGGCAAAGACTCAGAGATTCATTTTAGATTATAATTATAATCTTGCAATGGAATAGGAGAATAATCAATACTCATTGAGATATGTCATTGAGGATCTAGGACAGATTCATGATTAAACTCTCAAATCCCAGAAAATGTGCTGAGAATCATGCACTAGTTTAAAGGGGGAGACCAGGGCAGTGGTTATATTTTTAAAAAGACTGAAGTCATATATGAGTTGCCACAAGACAATTCCAAATATCCAAAGGTGAAGTTTCATAGATAATCAAAATAAAAGGCTATTAGTGAATTCAGATGTTCATAGAGTTGTATATTCAGTAAATGATCAAAGGGATAAAAATACACATATGCTCAGCACTAATATGAATGTATATGTATCACTGAAATTGAAGTTTTAAGTCAATGTCCATAGAGTGAGTTTTAGCTAACTCTATAATGTCTTTATAAAACTAAATTCTTGCCATTAAAATTGCATGTGAGGCCTTAAGTTTGCTGGCATCACTCAAAGACAACCAACATGTGATTCTGATTCTACACCAGTGTGAACTCCTGTTCGGGCCCCAGTTCTTCTGATAGCAGGGTGTACCCCACTGGCTCTTGCCTATTTAGTCCCTTATGGTCAAATGGTGAGCAGATTGATCGCTTGAAGGCAGGGGGAATCAACATATATGTGCTCATTTTCATAGCATTCTTAGCTATTTAGTGAAACACATGGAAGCTCAGGAATGGCAGGGTTTTAGAAGCCATTTGTTTTCCCTCTGCTCCCTTTGCTTTCCTTCAGGTGCGGATCCATCTTCCTATCTTCCAAAAACTCTTCATTAGTGTTCCATCCTTGCTCTGTGAAGCTAGAAATAGTATCTCCTTTTCTTGGAAATATCTTCATATTTCTTCTGTGCTTCTTCTTTATCACTTATCACCACCTATCTGGTAGCTATCATGTTCCTCTCTCATCCCTCTGTATTACAGTGTATTCTCTGGATCATGTTTGTATGCCTGATAGGACTTGCAGAGTGTCTGGCCCAGGGTAGGTTTCAATAAATGTGTTGGATGAATGATGAGCTGCAATTCTGCCATGAGATTCATGAGAGTAACCGACACCGAATTCTTGTACAGCAGCTTATGGTGGCATTTTATACTCTAAGATTGGAGGCAGCCTGACTTAGAAGCTTCTCAGCCTCTCCACAACATCTCTGCCAAGTGATCTCCCAGCTTTTTCTTGAATATCTCCAGTGATGGTTAACTTGACTCTTCTAGAGGGAGTCTCTTCCATTTCAAACAGGTTCTAATGTGGCTCTCTCCCCCTCTCTCCTGACAATATTTTGACCTCAAGATTCAGATTTATTATCAACTCAGCTAAGGGTACTTTAACTTAATAAGGCTGAAAATAGTCTCTTGTTTTAATCAGTCTCAAGCTGAGAGCTATCCAGATTCTTCCTGTCTTTGCTGAAGTTTTCTTCAGATCCTTTTTTTTTTTTTTAGTTTTGTTTTTTCCAACAGACTTATCGAGATATATTTGATTTTATAAACAAAAACCTGCACACATTTAATGCATACAATTTGATGAGTTTGAACATATGCATACATCTGTGATACTATCACCATTCTTCTTAAACTGTTATTTCCCTTCATAGATTCAAAGGGATGGAAGAGACCTGTAGATTAGCTAGTTCAACTTAATTTTCTGATGATCCAGTGGAGCCTAAGTAAGAGGAAGGGACTTGCTAAAGGTCACACACCTTACTTGCAGCCATCAGCTCTACAGGAAAGGAGGGTGCATTCCCAGCTGCTGGCCTGCTGAGAGGACTCAGCGGCTACTTATTCCATACGTTTCTTATATGCAGTAATACCATATGCTCCAACAGAAGCTTTTCACTTTTGAGCTATGATATTAATCTCACGAACTTAATCACAAGCATAGCAAATGTTTTTTCCCTCTGAATCTCTTACTTGTTCACTTGCTGGTGTATCACCCATGACCAGGCAGACAACTGTTTTTCTTCTGTCAACTGATTAAGGAGTGATGTTGGGTGGGTGTTAATTCTTAGGAAGATGAGAGAATCAGAGATTCATCATAGGAACATGCTTGAGTAATAAGTATGATGATATCATTTTTAGCTGTGAGACAGTTTTGTTTCTCATAAAAAGGAAAATTTGTTATAATTTTAAGTCACATTTAATGTTATCTACTGAAATACATTTGGGTTTAGTACAGGAAACAGATGATATTTGGTCTGAAAACACTCTGTGAATTTACTTTTTTTTTTCACAGATTGTTGCTTACTTTTAAAAAAATTTTAGGTTCTACTATGCCAGGGAATGATAGTTATGTTAGATTATGTAACTAGCAATAGTAAATTGAGGAAATAAAAGATTTGGGTGAAAAAGTGGTTCTGCTTATGAGGAACATACTCCAAAAAGTTGATATTATACATACCTAAACTTTATTCAGGAACTAAAATACAGACAATCTGTGGGATAATATGCTAAATTAAATTTTAAGGAGATTTTGATTAATGGGGTGTTTCCAAAGTAAATTATGATTTTACTCTTTTCCTCATCTTTCAGACATGCCACTTCAGAAAACTCTTTGTATCTGCATTTTAAAAATATTGCTTTATTTTAAATTCATATTCTGAATAAATTAGTTGATTTTTGATGATTCTAAAAATTTTTAGTAGAAACCAGTTTTAATCCTATGAATAGAAAAATATGTATGAAGATGTGGGATAGGTGTTTGCTAGTACAGGGTAGGAAGTACCTAAAATAACAAGTAAGTGTGGGTGAGAAAAATTTGTTAAATAGAATTTCATAAATAATTCTGTAATGCATTTGCAAAACTACATGATGGGTTGTATTTTTCTGTCTCACGTTATAGCCAGTTTAACCCTCTTACTCTAGAAAAGCTAGAACTACTTCTGTGTTCTCAAAGTTGGGTTCCAAATTACCTATCCAGTATCTTCTCCCTCCACATTTTCCACAAAATGAATGCTCAAGCTTCATCACTCTCCTTTAAGATTCTTGAGCATATCTAGAACTTCTGTCCTCTGCTATTGCAGTTTCCTCACTGATGTGCCAAAGGACCTTGTTCAAATTCATGAACTGTTGAGGGTCAAATCTGGATCATCTGCCAGTCTCATTCAGTGACAGTCTGTCCTGATTTACACAGTCAGAATTAAATATTCCTACAACATATTACTAACACCTCTATTTATTGCTTTACCAGCTTTGTCTTCTGATTAGTTATTTCACATTCATCTACTGAACTTAAATTCTGTGATCTCCTTATTGGCCACACGTTATTCCTCTGTTTAGCACTCCTTATCCTCATCCCTGTTACAATTCTTATTATGGTGCACAAGCTCTGTAAGTATTTATAAAACTGATATTAATTGAATAAAATATTGTCTGCAGGTCTCAGTAATTCTTCAATGAATCAGAGTGATTATTTTAGCTGATTTGACACCACTGTACCAAATTAATCTCCAAAATTGTATACTAAAGAACCAGGGAGACAATGAAATATCTAAGACAGAATCATTTTTAATATATTGGCATGCTAAACTTTAGAATGTATAGATCAAACCACTTATTTCAATAGGATAACATTGAACCAAATGCCTTGGTAAGTTGCTTATCCATCTCAAGAGGATATTGATAATATGGTTCTATAGAGAATTTACATAAAAAGGCTATGATTACTGGTAACCACAAGTAGTCCTAAGTAGTAAAAATATTGCCTGAAGTATTTCTGAGTTGAAATAAAACATCAAGATTTTAATAGAATTTTTCTTTTTTTTAAGTGTGGTCTTTTAAAATGAATACTTCACTATTGTTATTGTCATACATGTTGCTTTGTGTTAGATGTGTAACTAAACATGTTGTATAGATTATGGTCAATAAGTTATTGGGTAAATGTTATTTTCCTACTATTACCTAAAACTAATCTTACCACCTGATATGATTTGGCTGTGTCCCCAACCAAGTCTCATCTTGAATTCTAGTTCTCATAATCACCACATGTGGGAGGGACTCAGTGGGAGGTAATTTAACCATGGGGGTGGCTACCCTCATGCTGTTCTAGTGTCAGTAAGTTCTCATGAGACCTGATAGTTTTATAAGAGGCGTTTTTCCCTTTTGCTTGGCACTTCTCCTTCCTGCCATTATGTGAAGAAGGGATTGTTTGCTCCCCCTTCTGTCATGATTGTAAGTTTCCTGAGGTCTCCTCAGTCATGCCAAACTGTGAGTCAATGAAACCTCTTTCCTTTGTAAATTTCCCAGTTTATTTTTTAAATAAAAAAAAAAATTTAAAAATAATTAAAAAATTATTTTTTCGTGGCAGTGTGAAAATGGACTAATACACCACGTATACTTTTTTCACACTTTTCATTGAGAAATGTAACTTTCTCAAAAAAAAGTACATGCAACCCATATTAACAGTTTTAGAAATAACTATAAAGCAAATATCTGTGTCGGTTGGGTGTGGAGGCTCATGTCTGTAACCCCAGCACTTTGGGAGGCCAAGGTGGGTGGATCACTTTGAGCTCAGGACTTTGAAACCAGGCTAGGCAACACAGCAAAACCCTGTCTCTAGAAAAAATACAAAAATTAGCCAGGTGTGGTGGCGTGGGCCTGTGGTCCCAACTACTCAGGAGGCTGAAGCTGGAGAATCACCTGAACCTGGGAGACGGAGGTTGCAGTGAGCCCCGATCACTCCGGCGTGGGTGACAGAGCAAGACCCTGTCTAAAATAAATAAATAAATAAATAAATAAATAAATAAATAAATAAATAAATTAAAAAAGCAAATAATCTGTGTTAAAAACTACCCAAACCAAATAGAACTTTTCATTTAAAAGATTTGGAATATCTACTGAGGTCAGAGGGAGAGGAAGCTAGCCAAGCACAAGCATCTCCCTGATTATCCCTGCCAGTTGCAGACTCATTCCTTTCCTCTACTGCTTATACTATCCTGGCTTTTATAGTGTTAATGTCTTCTCTTATCTTTATAATTTCCCTAAGGAAAATGATAAGCTTTTCTGGTTTTGAACTTTATATAAATGGGATCATTTATATGTATTCTTTTGTGGCTTGTTTTTCTTAACCTTAGGTTGGTAAAATATATTCATGCTGTTCTATGTGACTTTAGTTTGTCCATTCATTTTTGATACTATACAGTGTCCTTTAAATGAATATACCACAGTTTATCCATTCTACTTCTAAAGTAATTTGGATTGCTTCCAGTTTGGGGCTATTTTGAACAATATGTCTTGGTGCATGCATTTCTTTAAGGTATATACTTAGCAGTGGAATTGCTGGGTCAAAGGGTATGTGTGCCTCAACTAGGCTAGAAAACACCACACTGTTTACCAGAGTGCATGTATAAATTTATATTTCCATGAGCAGCGTATGACAATTCCTGCTGCTCCAAATCCTGACCAACAACTGGTATTTACTTTTGCATTTTTTCCCCAATCTTAAGAGTGTTTAGTGAAAACTCATTTTGTTTAATTTCCATTTAGTCTATTACCAGTTAGGTTGAGTACCTTTTTAAAAAACAGAAGTTCGTTGGTAATTTGGATTTTCACTTTTGCGAAGCTTCTCTTCAAGTTCAGTTCTTTGCCTACTCTTCTATTGAATCACCTGTATTTTTTAATTTGTATTTCTTATTGAGTTTACTGTGTATTGAGTATTGTTATAAAGTCTTATGATAAGCAGACATTCTTAATTTTAATGTAGTTAAAATTGTCTCTTTTTCTTTATAATGACTCCTTTTTCCGTCCTATTAAAGACCCCCTGTCACAAAATTATGAAGATATTTACTTTTATTCTCTCCTCAAAGTTTAAAAATTTTGCCCTTTCCACTTAGGTTTTTTTTTTTAATTTATTTTTTTATTATTATTATACTTTAAGTTCTAGGGTACATGTGCATAACGTGCAGGTTTGTTACATATGTATACTTGTG
>NW_012101545.1:698-36203 GCF_000951045.1 Mandrillus leucophaeus | reverse complement strand
TTCTAGATCCTTGAGGAATCACCATACTGTTTTCCATAATGGTTGAACTAGTTTACAATCCCACCAACAGTGTAAAAGTGTTCCTATTTCTCTACATCCTCTCCAGCACCTTCCACTTAGGTTTTTAATTGATTTTGTATATGGATACCCATTATTACCGTTCCAATGATTAAAAAGTGGCCTTCCTCATTGCCCTGGAGTGCTAATTTGTTATAAATCAAGTATCTTTGTGTGTGTGAAGTTGTTTCTGAACTTAAAATATATTTCTTTGGTCTAAATATCTATTTCTGCAATACAAATTCACTGCCTTGATTACTATAGCTTTATATAGGTCTTGATATCTGGGCAAGTCCTTTCTACCTTATTTTTCTTGGTGAACTTTGGCCTTTTTAATATACATACACATTTGAAAATCTACTTGTGAACTTCCACATGCACACTAAAATAATCTGCTGGTAACATGAAATTCATTGAATCTATATATTCATTTCAGGAGAGAGTAGGTGCACACATATAATCCTAGCACTTTTGGAAGCCAATGTGGGAAGATTGCTTGAGGTCAGGAGTTCAACACTAGCCTAGACAACATAGTGAGACCCTATTTCTAGGAAAAAAATGTTAAGAAGTTGGGCATGATGGCAGGCTACCAGGTACACAGGGGGCTGAGGTGGGAAGATGGCTTCAGCCCAGGAGTTCAAGGCTGCAGTGAGCTATGATTATACCACTGTCTTCTAGTCTGAATGACAAAATGAGAACCTATCTCATAACAAAAATTCAGGAGAAATATTTACAGTCAGTAGTTTTTCAATCCATGAATTTGCTATATATTTCATTTTTCTGAAGTCTTTTAAAATGTAATTTAATAACAGTTTATGATTTTTCTGTAGTAGCCTTATACATCCTTGTTGGACTTTTTCCGAGTCACCTGATATATTTTGATACTGCTATATAAACCCATCTTTGTTATTTATCATAGCTTATCAAAATCTTCCTAGATCTTGCTTATCATTTCTTTTCACTAACTTGTGTTCTCACTGTTTTTTCTTCCACTGAGCTACTCTCTTTATTACGTGAACATAATTTGAACCCATTATGTACCCATTTTTAAAAGCCCTTCAGTAGCTCCCTATATACTCTACACATCTTTTTCCTTTTATGGTCAATGATTTAGGCATGATGGGCCATGCTTCTGTCTCTTCCTTCTTACCTTTTAGCCAGTCGTTTTCCAACCTGTTGTGATTTGATTGCTTCCACCACCACACTGCAACTGCTCTGCCAGAGGATCCTCTCATGATTAAAGTCAAGGACTATTTTTCAAGCTCCTTATGTTGATTTTTCTGCATTATAGAACATTGCTATAATGCTAAAAGTATTAATAGTAGCCATAGTAATTATAAATGGTATATATCACTGGTAAATATCACTGGTATTATTATTACTATACTTACAGCTATAATTATAATTATAGTAATAACACTATAATTATATATTGTTACTGTAATATATAATTACTATAATATAATTATAGTAATACATAATTATATTAATAATAATATTAGTGATAAAATTAATAGCAACTTACTGAGTATCTTTTGTGGAGCAGCACTTTATAGCCAATAATTACACACAGGATATTATTATCAAAGAGGAGATGGTCTTTCCATTATCCAAGGTCATGAAGAGTAAGTTCTACAGGGAAGTCAGCCTCATGCAAGAGTCTAAACTCTGCCCAGAGTCTAAACTCTGTCTCTCCCTTAAATCCATGGATCTCGCTCACCTCTGGTTCTCCTTTAGTCCATCCTGCCTCTTTCTCTTACTCTTTTTCTCAGGGTTCTCTTCCACTGCTCATATCCTCAATCTGGCTCCTCACCAGGATCTTGCCATTGGTCCTTTTCTCACTCTTCTTATCCTTACTTGTATGATATCCTCTCCCACAACATAAGCTTTCACTTAACATACCAATTTCATTACATCTAAGACCTAGCATGATGCCTGTCTTGTAACTATTGAATGGTAAACTATCTTATATCTTCATTGGTTGGAGTCTAGACATCCCAGCTCAATATTTACAAAACTGAGCTCATAAATCTGTTTCTCCTAAACCTCCTTCTCCTCCTGTGTATCTTATCCTGGTTTAAAGCACCACCCTTCATCCATTTGCTCATTCCAGAAAACTGGTAATCGTAGAACTGTTTTTACCATGCGAGCCTCAAAAATCTCTTCTACCAATGCAGATTTCTTTGCATTCTGGTCTTTAGTGACCCATCTCCTGATGCTGTCCCATTTGGAGCACGTATCAGCTTGATATGTTGGTAATTTGATGGACTATTCTAAAAAGAATAAAATAACTGCAGATTTTATCCTTTTTGGGATACAGTAACTATTTTTTCATATATTGAAAATAATTCTTTCAGTTTAGCAGCTTATACTTTGATATTGTCCAACAGAGTATCATACAAGTACTCACTGATTTTTTTCCAACACTTTTAGGTGTCTAAAATTATGGAAGAGAAAACTTGTAAAGAAACTGATATTCAAATACTTTGGAACTTAAGTTGAGATTTTCACAATTTCTTTTTCAATGTTCACAAAAGTGTGGTTGAGAACATAAAAATGTGCATTTCATTAAAGTTAATGGGTGAACAACCAAATATTTGGGGATACCTCAGTCTTTTCAGATGGTGTCACATTAAATTCTTGCTGCAGGGGTTTCTCTGTGCAGCTTCTGTGATGGCTTTTAGGGGTCTCTTGGATGGTGTGGCTGTCCTTCTGCAGTGCCACAGGCAACAAAACTGAAGTTGTTAAGTTAGAACAGATACTTTTATACCAAACATGGTGAAATTGGCAATTGGCATTTTTGCATAATGAGATAAGTATATTTGACGGCATTGGAAATCCTAACCAGCATTATATATAACTTAGGAGATTGATTAATGAAAAATTTTTAACAGTGTTTTATATAGTGAGGGACACCATGATGTGTAGTTTGCTATTGACAGTGTCACTCTTGGCTGTCAGAGCCTTTCTGGGATTACCTAAGCCAAAGGGGTCATGCTTTGCTTTGAGACAGGTGAAGGGACATGAAGGCCCAACTCTGTCACCCACTCTTGGTACATTCTGTCCTCAGAATTTCCTATAGTGTCAGCTACGGGTTCTGTTGAGACAGTCACAGCTTGACATCATCCTCTGCCCAATCTTCCTTCTTTCTCGTTCTTTCCATTTCCTTCCACAGGCACTGATTCTGTAATAAACATCCTGTATGCTAATCTTCATCTTAGAGTCTGCTTCCAAGGGAACCTAACTTGCAACTCCCACCATGTAAAAGTTTGATGCAGCTTTGCCAGAGAAGCATAACATTCATGGGAATGCTGTGAGGCTTTTCCCTAGAACAGGAAGCTCACAAAGGTTACCAAGTAAACAGATTCATTCATCCTGGCAACATTTGCACATCATTCTCGGGGATGCAGAGATGATTAAGACAAGATTCTTGTTCTCTGGTGAGGGAGGTAGGCACAAACATGTGTTCACAATATGACATCATAAGTTCTGTTGCAGAGGATTGCACAATGCGTGTAGGGAACACAGATGAGGGGGCAATTAAAATTGCCCAGTTATCCTGGAAGATGAGGAAACATTTGATCTAAAGTGAAAAAAGAAAAAAAAAAAACCAATTTGAGAATTCCAGGCTGGAGGAGCAGCACATGAAAAGGCAAAAAGGGAATGGTATGGTTTGGGAGTAGCTTGTTTTGCAGCTGTGTAAGATGTCTCGGGAGAAGCAAAGAGGTAGGCTGGGATGAGGATGAACAATGGCAGAAGTAACGAAAAAAATGAGCTAGGAAATAGTTTGGTGCCAGAGCTAAAGAAGGAGTGGTTGCCTAGTGACAATGTGTAAAATGAGGAGGTAACGAAAGATACCTAAAGAAGACCAGTGTTTCATATGGGATGCATTAAGGAAGAGCAACTAGTGAACCACTGGAGAACCATCAAAGTGGAAGAAGGAAAACTGGAACATTGCTGGAGAGTAGAGAATTTCAGAAAGGCAAAAGTCAACACTGTTCCATGCTCCAGAGATGTTCAGCAGGTTGAGAACTTCAAAGTAAGAAGCTCTCGAGCTCTAGCGAAATGAACACATAAGTGGGGATATATTAATAAATGCAATACCATACTGTAAAAAATGACTGCAGGTTCATCTGAGAAAAATGGATAATTTTGCAATGTGATGTTGAGTGAGAAAAGTTAGATCTTCTACAAAGATGGGTTTAGTTAAACCTGTAGTGCTTGGCGATACTCGTATAGGTGACACAAATGTAAAAGAAAGCTGGAAAAAAATGGGCCCTTGTAAGGAGAGAGGGGGTAATAAAGTAGGCATGAGGGGATCTGCTGGGTTCTGGTAAAGTCCTCTTTCTTGACCTGAGTGATTTTTTATGGATATTTCCCTTGGAGTAAACCTTTGGGCTGTACATTTCTGTTTTGTAAAGTTTCTATGATGCAATTTGTATTTTACAATAAGCAAGGTTTTAAAAATAAACAATTGGAATGATTACTTTCAGAATCATTGTGACTTTTGCTGAGAAGCTTGAGTAAAATGTTTGGTGGTAGAAGTCTGATTGTCCTGGGTTGAGAAACTGAAAGAACAAAATCCAGAAATATGAATTATTTCTTCTGTATGCTGATGGGAAATAGAAAAAGATAAAGTAGCCCTTTGGAGTAAGTAGCCTTTAAACTAGTAAACTTAGTACTCCCAAGGCAAATACCCTTAGTTAAAATCTGTAACACATACAAGTAGATAGGAGTAAGTTGTAAATAACCAAATGAAACATTAGTAGTAAGTGATGAAAATGCATGGTGGCAAGCAAATAACAATTTTTTTAAAGTCAGGTTTTTGAATAAACTTTGTTCATATTTGTTATTTTGTGAATATCATAAATAATTCCTAGAAACTTGGAGTTAACATGGGACTGCTTGAAAAAAAAAGATGAACTATCTAAAAGGACAGGCAATTCAGTATATGTCATTAATCATTTCAAGACACTAGAATCTTTGCTATATTAGTGTTTTTATAGTTTTAGCATAGTATTTGTATTTTGTGATATTTTTGATACAGCAAAATACAACACATTTAACTTCATTGAAAACAGAATTTTGAAGTCCACACTTCCAAATTTCTTTAGAGTCAAGAAATTAAGAATAACAGGAGACCGTTAAGATAGTTCATTTAACTTGCTTATTTGACAGATTGGGACTCCACGGGCTTGGAGACTGAACATCAGTACCCAGGTCACACAATTAGTGGAAAGCCTAACTAAAGCTTGGGTCTCTCACCTCTCAGTTTAGTAATAATTCCACTCAGTACCTTTGAGCAATATCTCATAAAGCAAATCTTCTTGTTACCTAAGATTCTAAATAGGGTCTAGGGCGTTGTTACAATAGAATTTGGTCTGTACCAATATAAAATATTCTGTATTTGGAAATTGTTTTTTTTTTCAAGTCATAATTCTAAAAAGGTTTAAGGTATTGTTAAGCATAATTTGTATTTTGTCATGGGGTGGTAACATTTATTTAGGGGGAATTATCTCTTTTGTAGAATGTGATTAGAACACCACTTTATTAATGGACATTCTCTTTAAATGCAACTCATAATACAGATTTAAATCCTGAGACAGAAGGTCAACTGCATCAGCTTGTCACTTTTTGTTAATATTACAATATGAGAAATATTGTGTTGCTTCATTACAGACCCTTAAGATACCTTTGTGGATGGCAAGTGCTTCTGCTTTCATCATAGATAGGAGGAAATGGATTCTTGGCTATAAAGGTGGTGGGCCCCAGACAATACGCCCCATACAAACTGTGGCCTTCAGAGTTTATTTACAGTCTGCCCCTCTACTTATAGGAAAGTTATCCTCTTTGAACAGTAGTGTCCCACGTGACACATCATATAATACAAGGCAAAACTTACCAATTCAGTTCACATCAGGATTTTTTTAACCATTGATTTTGTCATAAGGGGCTACGTCTCTTAAAATGAGAAATTTGTATTCAGGCAGCCTGAAGATCTTTGTAGCCATTGACCTTCCAAGTGACTGCCAACAAAATCCTTTAGTTTATCACTTCACTGAGCCATGTCATCACTGAGAACGCTCAATTCATTTAAATTTAGTTGACCTTGTGGTGTCATTCCTTATGTATAAGAACTAACAAACACCTTTGCCACACTGTGGATGCCTTGAAGGCAGGTGATGAGGCTGGGTAACTCACCTATTTAGCATGGTGGTATGCACAGAGTGAGCTCTCAGTAATTATTAGCCAAACCTAGAACTTAAAGTATAATAATAAAAAAAAAATAACCCAAGGATTTCCCCTAGATTAACCTGTAGTTAGTAATACCCAGAATGGCTTTGAAGATGAAAGTAAAACTAAAATAAATTATTTTTAAAAATGATAAATGCTTTTTAGTTGTATCACTTCATTGATTCTGCACTTCTGAGAGTAGCGAACTTACTCTTTGACCTCGGGGTAGCAAATGACAATAGGACTTTAAGTGCTTTCTCTTTTGGCCTCAGTGGCCCTTTACTGTGCCTTTACTCCAGTAGGTTGAATTTGCAATCTCTCCCTTGATATCATTCCTGCAAGGTTGTATGTCTTTTAGCAGGAAGATGGCCTTCTATGACTTCTTCTATTCCCTCTCCTCTAAAATTAAAATGCATTTAGCACATTCTTGAATTTTTTCTATGAATATTTATGTCAAATACTACTATTATTGTATATGAGATGAAATAAAGAAATATAATACAGGTATATACATAAAATAAATAGAAACATCCAGGCGTAATGTAGTAGTATGCTCAATTAAATACATATTTTGTTGTTGTCTTTCCAGGTAGGTTTTTTTATGGTGTCAACATTCCTTGACTTACTTACAATGTTTTCAGACACTGACAAACAGCCACAGGGCCTGGCTGGGCTGAGATCCCTCAGAGGCTTCCTGGAGGCAATTGCAGCTTTGCCTATTACTGGCCTGAGGTGGCTGTTCTTACTGGAGCCTTCACCCCTTCAAGCCCAAAACGGAGCTACAGTTGTCTCCAAAATTCTGAACTCTCCTGGGAACTCAAGAAGTCCCTCTCAATAGTTGTTGATTTCTGTTTCTTTTAATCATCTTTCATTTGTATTTATCTCATAAACCAGTAGATGTTTGCACATTTGACAGGTAAGTTTGGGGAAAATGCATGCTTTAATGTATCCAAGGAGTCTGCAAGGTACCTTCCTATTCCTCTCACCCGAGGGCCTCATTTTCCTAAAAAGACTTGGGATTATCTGGGAGATCACTTCCCTAATATAAGGGAATGCTTTTCCCTCCTTATAATTCTCTCTTTTCGATTCTCTAATTATTGGGACTTAATCATAAAAGTTTCTTATTATGAAATTATTTACTTATATCAGCTGGCATTAATTGTTTTCTACTTTCTAGCTCCCATTCATTTTCTCTACTTTATGCTGAAGATGTCTTTGGCTTTCAGAGAGATTTACATTTTTTAGAGCGCTTTCAAATGTAAAGGTATATCAATATACATGAGGATTTCCCATTAACCTTCACATTGATAGTGTGGAATTGGTAGAGCAAGTTTTACAAATGTGAAAATTGAGACTCAGAGAAGTTATACAGCTGTTAAGTTGCCTAGCTGATAAATGGATATGTTCATGCTGAAATTTGGGTGTAAGGATTCAGAACACAGTGTTTTCCCATCATCTTCTACCAGCGTGATCTCACTATGATATGGTCTTGCTGTGTCCCCACCCTAATCTCATCTTGAATTGTAATTCCCACAATTCCCATGTGTCCTGGGAGGAACCTGGTGGGAGGTGATTAAATGATGGGGGCGGGTCTTTCCCATGTTGTTCTCATGATAGTGAATAAGTCTTACAAGGTCTAATGGTTTAAAAATGGAGGTTTCCCTCCACAAGCTCTCTTCTCTTGTCTGCTGCCATGTGAAATATGCCTCTCACCTTTTGCCATGATTGTGAGACCTCCTCAGCCACAGGGAACTGTAAGTCCAATAAACCTCTTTCTTCTGTAAATTACCCAGTGTCAGGTATGTCTTTATCAGCAGCATGAAAAATGGACTAATACAGTAAGTTGGTACCAGTAGACTGGGGTGCTGCTGGAAAGGTACCCAAAAATGTGGAAGCAATTTTGTAACTGGGTAATAGGCAGAGGTTGGGACAGTTTGAAGGTCTCAGAAGACAGGAAAATGTGGGAAAGTTTGGAACTCCCTAGAGACTTGTTGGATGTCTTTGACCAAAATGCTAATAATGATATGAACAATAAAATTCAGACTGAGGAGATGATGAACTTGTTGGGAACTGGAGTAAGGTGACTTTTGCTATGTTTTAGCAAAGAAACTGGTGGTATTTTGTCCCTGTCCAGAGATTTGTGGAACTTGGAACATGACAGAGATGATTTAGGGTATCTGACAGAAGAAGTTTTTAAGCAGAAAAGCATTCAAGAAGTGACTTGGGTGCTGTTAAAAACATTCAGTTTTATAAGGGAAGCAGAGCATAAAAGTTTGGAAAATTTGCAGCCTGACAATGCAATAGAAAAAAAAAATCCCATTTTCTGAGGAGAAATTCAAGCAAGCTGCAGAAATTTGCATAAGTAATGAGGAGCCAAATGTTAATCCCCAAGACAATGGGGAAAATGTCTCCAGAGCATGTCAGAGGTTTTTATGGTAACTCTTCCCATCACAGTTCCAGACGCTTAGGAGGAAAAACTGATTTTGTGGGCAGGGCTCAGGATCCCCATGCTGGGTGCAGTCTAGGGACTTGATGCCCTGTGTCCTAGCCACTCCAGTCTGGGCTGAAAGGGGCCAATGCACAGCTTGGGCTGTGACTTCAGAAGGTGCAAGCCTCAAGTCTTGGCAGCTTCCACATGGTGTTTTGTTAAGTCTCCAAGTGCACAGAAGTCAAGAATTGAGGTTTGGGAACCTCTGCCTAGATTTCAGAAGATGTATGGAAACGCCTGGATGAACAGACAGAAGTTTGCTGTAGGAACAGTGTCCTCATGGAGAACCTCTGCTAGGGCAGTGCAGAAGGGAAATGTGGGATGGGAGCCCCCACACAGAGTCGCTACTGTGGCACTGCCTAGTGGAGCTGTGAGAAGAGGGCCACTGTCCTCCAGACCCCAGAATGATAGATCCACTGACTGCTTGCACCCTGCACCTGGAAAATCCATAGATACTCAATTCCAGCCCATGAAAACAGCCAGGAGGGAGGCTGTACCCTGCAAAGCCACAGGGGTGGCACTGCCCAAGACCATGGGAACCCCCGTCTTGTATCAGCGTGACCTGGATGACAGACATGGAGTCAAAGGAGATCATTTTGAAGCTTTAAGATTTGACTGCCCTGCTGGATTTTGGGCTTGCATGGGGCCTGTAGCCCCTTCGTTTTGGGCAATTTCTCCTATTTGGAATGGCTGTATTTTCCCAATGCCTGTACCCCCATTATATCTAGGAAGTAGCTAACTTGCTTTTGATTTTACAGGCTCATAGTCAGAAGGCACTTGCCTTGTCTCAGAGGAGACTTTGTACTGTGGATTTCTGAGTTAATGCTGAAATGAGTTAAGACTTTGGGTGACTGTTGGTAGGGCACGATTGGTTTTGAAATGTGACGACATGAGATTTGGGAGGGGCTGGGGCAGAATGATATGGTTTTACTGTGTCCCCACCCAAATCTCGTCTTGATTTGTAGCTCCTGCAGTTCCCACATGTCATGGGAGGCACCTGGTGGAAGGTAATTGAATCATGGGGGTGGTTCTTTCTCATGCTGTTCTCATGATAATGAATGAGTCTCATGGGATCTGACAGTTTTAAAAATGGGAGTTCCCAGCCGGGCGTGGTGACTCAAACCTGTAATCCCAGCACTTTGGGAGGCTGAGGCAGGTGGATCATGAGGTCAGGAGATCCAGACCATCCTGGCTAACACGGTGAAACCCCGTCTCCACTAAAAATACAAAAAAAAATTAGCTGGGCATGGTGGCGTGCACCTGTAGTCCCAGTTACTCAGGAGGCTGAGGCAGGAGAGAGTGGTGTGAACCCAGGAGGTGGAGCTTGCAGTAAACTGAGATCGCGCCACTGCACTCCAGCCTGGGAGACAGCAAGACTCCTTCTCAAAAAAAAAAAAAAAAAAAAAAAGGGGGAGTGGAGTTTCCCTGCACAAGCTCTCTTCTCTTGTCTGCCACCATGTGAGATGTGTCTTTCACCTTCCATCGTGATTGTGAGGCCTCTCCAGCCATGTGGAACTGTTAAGTCCAATAAACCTCTTTCTTTTGTACATTGCCCAGTCTCAGATATGTCTTTATCAGTAGCATGAAAATGTACTAATACACCCCACTATCCCACAGATGGCATGTGGCTTCCCATCTGTTTGTTCTCACCTAGCTCCTTCTCTCAATGAATCAGAAGACCCACTTTCCAAGGCTCCATTCAAGTCTCCCTCCTTCCTAAAAGCTGTTTCTGACAAAACCAGTCTAGAGTTATTTTCTGTAAATGCTTGTTATTTATGGCATTTATTTTGTATTTTCTCATAGGCTGTTTTGTATGGTTATTTAACTATGCCAAACTAGATGATTAGAGATAAGGAATCAAACTGAAATGAAACCAGGCAAGAAGCAGCTAGTTACTGACATTTATTAGGAGTCTTAGAAATTGCAATTTGGTAGACATAAACTCAATATGAAATTGAATTGTGTTCCTAAAGGAGGAAGGTGACAGAAGAGTTTTAAAGAAGAAAGAAGATAAAAGTTTAAAACATTACAAAAGTTGCTTTTCAAAAATCGTCATTGGTTAGGGCACTGTAAAGTACATGAGTCCATACACAGTTGGCTACAAGAGTGGTTGACTAAATTCAGCAGTGTTCCATGGTGCTGTGGTCTTTGTGATTTGGACTAGTTCTAAAGTTCACAGGAAGTTCCATGTACAGCTGTCTGTGGATGTGCAGAACTTTCTCAACAAAATGACTCCAGGCTCCATTTTAGATGTTCTGAATCATAGCATAGCCATTTCAAAGATAAGATTTTATGGGGGTGGGGAACATGGGATTCGGAGCCACCTGGATTTGGTTCAAATCCTGACAGTTACCTACCAGCCTTCACGACGATGGGTCCCTGCTAACTGATTTGTAAAGTGGGGAATTATTCAGAAAAAATTTACTGAATGCATACTATATCCCAGGTGTGCACATCAATGAACAAGACACACAAAGACCGTGAGGGAGATAGGCAAGTAAAACAGATTGTCAAGAGTTGCAGGCAATATTAAATGATTTTAAAAATAAAAACAGTTGATAACATAGCCATGGCAGAAAGAATCCACATTAGAGAAGATGGTTGTAGAAGGCCTCTCTTTGAGGAAGATGATACTTTACCTGAGACCTGACTGATGTGTAAAGCCAGCCTTGCAAAGATGTGATGAGGAGTTGTTCGTGCAGGACAACATAAGGTTTGAGAGAGCCTGGTTTATTAGAGGAACAGAGAGAAGGCCAGTATGGGTGGTTGCTGAAGAAGGAGGCAGCATATCATGTGGGGATTTTAAGCAGTAGTTAGGAGTTTGGGTTTTATTCAAGTTGCAATAAGAAGTCAATGAGAAGGGTAACAAGGCTCTCTTGCTGTTGGGGGTCATGAATGGATTAACACAGATGATGTAACATGTGGTACAATGCTTGGTAGTTAACACTTTAACTCTTTAAGTTATTTTTATTCTGCTTTAATATGTGTTTTATTATTAAAACTACACCATTAACTTTTCAAATACAGGGCCTATATATCATACTATTGCATGCACAATGTGGTACTCTATGACACACATAACTTGTTCAGGCTTGTTAGATGTGAGTGTTACCCTAGTGCACCACTCGGCAACAGCTTTTCCCATGCAGATGACATGCACTGTTCTGAGTAATTCAGCTAAGCTGCCTGATTCTGCCCATTTAACATCATCTCATACACATGAGGCTATCTGATGAGTTCTGTAATAACAACTTGCACACAGTGGAGTGTGTAAGCATGCATAATTCTCAGCTTGATCTATATTTAATTGTCATTCTGGAATAACATTGACTTTTGTATGATTATCTAAAAAAAAAAAAAGAACAACACAAGTATAATAAGCAATGAAGAATTTACTTAGCATTTTGGAAAGGGACTATCTTCAGAAAAGTTTTTTTTTTCTTTTTATTTGCCACACCATCTGCTTTTGAGATAAGCAGAACTAGTGAGTTCTTTATTGAGATACATACTGTTACTTAGACTTTGAAGGTTTATTTCTTCTTAGAAATGCCAAGTGTTTAGATTTTTCTGTGCTTTAGAGCATGTATTCTTTTTCTCTCTAACAGAATAGAGATCAAGATAGAGACCCCTCTATCTGGCTCCCTGGTAAAGGTTTCTTCCTAAATGGAAGTTTCCCAAGAGGTATTTGTCACTGTTTCTATGCATAAGAAGTAGGAAGATTTTTATATTTTTCCTTTGTATGTTCACATTCAGATCACTCACTCAGGGACATACACTGATTTTTAAATTGTCTGCTGTTTGGAATTAGAGGTGCCTCTTGGGTTTTATGCAACTTCAAATCTGAGCCAAGTCAGCTCCCCCTTGAATTGGTGGCCCTTTTTGTTGTTTATTCTCATTTTCTTCATAGAAGGTCACCTTCAAATGATTAATAGGTGCACTAGCTTGAGCTTCAACACACATTTAAAAACATTTGTTTGATTTTCAGCCATCTAGCACACTTTGGAAACAATCAATAGACAGGGTAAAACTTTAATAAGTTAATGGCAACCCAGTATTTTATATTGTTCTCTTTTCCTCTTCTTAAATCTTAAGCTCCATATTTCCTTTTTTAAAAAAAAATAAAATAAAGCCAATAGCAAGAGAGCAGTGAAGAGACTAAATTAAAAGTACTCTTACTCCATTGATATGCTCAGTCTTCAATTTAAGTGTGGTTTAACTTTTGTCTTCTAACTGCAATGGAAAATTCCTGGGGGAATAGATCATGGCATGTCCTCGTGTTTCCTCTACACTGCCAAGAAACACATCGTAGATTGAATAGACACTCAACAAACACATAGTAAATTCCGTAGAATATTTTGAGACACTAGCTTTGCATTGTTATTTGATGACTCCCTGCTGCAACTTAAAGCTTCATGATATTCCACTTGTGACAGTAATTAAACTATATTTAACTTCTGAGCCCTTGAATTTGGCATGCTGCAAGGATAGAGCACTAACAAGGCCTTATCTTATGCTAAATATGCTGCTGCATTTATGCTGCATAATTCAGGACCTCCAGAAGAAAGTATATGTACTCCTTATTTTAAAGATTGAAGACTTCAAAAATGAGAATGCAAATGAGGATAGCTTCACTTCGTTCCTCTTGAATCTGTGTAGTGCAGTACAGCGTTTTTTGAAGCCTTTTTACTGAAGGTCACTCAGTGTGAGGCTAGTGATGTTTTGATGTCTAGAACACTGATAGTTTTTCTCTCCAAATTTTTGCAACAAAGCCTATAAGTGACAGTGAAACCAATTATACTTTTCAGAGAAAAGGTTTCATGAAAATAAAAATAAGATTCATTTCTCTCAGATGTATTGTGATAGATTTGGACAAATCATTAGCCTGTATCTATTTCTCAGAAGAATGGGTGAGTTCATGGCTGTTTGGGGAGAGGTTCTTTGGGCCACCAGTCCTCAATCCTTGCTTAATTCTTTGCACACTGAGAAACACTGTGTGAGCATTATTTCTTGCCCTAAACCTTGAACTGAGCCATGTACTCCTCCCAAATCAGCTTCCCCTAATACAATTTTGGATCTACATGCATGAACTTCTCTTACATAATTACTATATTTGTTGACACATGTGTTGAAATTGAAAAAGGAGAGGTAGATCATGTATATTTAACATTTTGACTGGTGGACTCTGATGTGTAATTTTTCTACATTGAGAATTTAGAAAAGATGATCTCATTTATAAAAACCAGTTATGCTGTTAGAAGCATTGGTTTTAGATTTCAGAATAGAATAGTAATGGTTGTTTAGAATCTATTAAACAGACAAAAAACTTTAAATAATCAATAATCAAAGTTACAAAGAGTTTGAAGATGGTATTCTCGTATATTGATGCTATTATTGCTTTTCTGATAATTGGAAATAAAACTAGGATATGTTCTAAAATTAAAAATGTGTATAATCTTTTCCTAGGAATTCCATTTTCTGAGGAAATAATTGAAATTATGGAGAAAACTATAAGCATGAACAAACTCTGTGAGGTGATATGTGCAATTGCAAAACCAAATCAAATCAAAATCCAAATAAATAATAGTTGTAGAATGATTAAGAAAATTAAGATGCCTTCACTCAGTTGTACATTATGAGGCCTTCAAAATCATGGTAAACTGGTATCATAAACATGGTAAAACTGTTTATTGTACAATAGTAAGTAAAAGCAGGCTGATTCTCAAATTGTATTATTCTAATATTATAAGCATCAGACAGGATAGAAAGGAGTATATTAAAATTATAATATTAGTTGTGTTTGGGTGATGGGGTTATTCATTTATTCATCCAACAAATAGACAATATAAACTACATACATTTTCATTTAATCCTTGTAAGAGCTCTGCAGATTTGCATTGTTATCCTCATTTTAAGGATTAAAAATACATAAATAATAAGAATTTAGATTAGATGTTTAGTGTTCAAGTTTGTTGTTTATCAATGACTTACCTAAAGACTAAAGGACATGAAAATTCTCCCTAACAACTCAGAAAATCTACACTTTCAGATACTAAGATTATAGTTGGGGTCAAAAATCTGATTGAGACAATGCTATTTGAGAGAGAAAACTGAGTAACCTCCTTCAAACCTACAGATTTGAAAAGTAATTGCTGTTTGACTTTAGGTACGTTATTTTATTTCTCAGTAGTTCAATTTCCTCATCTTAAAATGCTGATAAGAATCACAGGGCTGTTTTGGAGATTAAATGCATACACACATACACACACACATACATACATACACATATACTATACATATACTATGTAGCACATGTGTAATATTTGTCAATATAGACTTGTACATATAAAATATTATATATGTATAGTCTCTCACACTAGAGCAGTGCTTGACACATAGTATGTTCTCAATACTTGGCAGCTAGTATTGCAATTCTGTTGATCTAGTTGTAGCTTTACTTTTGTAGTACGCTATGCATTACCAGTATTTATTCAATATTTCTTGATTAAATTATCTGCTTATTTCTCAAATTAACTTCAGTACTAACTGCCAAATTTCATTTTTGAAATGGGGAATTAAGCTATGGAGTTGTTAAAATACTATTTTAGCAACTCTATACCTTAATTACATAAATATATAAATTTTTAATACCGTCTTCCCATTCATATAGGTCTGGCACATTTCTGGTGTTTATTTCTGTGAGCTACAAAATCGCTACTCCAATTGTGAAGTGGAGATATTTCATAGTATTTTACACTGATTTATTAGAAAAGCTATTTATTTTGATTGGATATTCTTATATCTGATCACTATTATGTGCTTTCATTTCAGTTCTAGTTGATTTTTGAGATATTTTCTGGTATTAATGAATAGACAAACATGTGGTCTGCAAAATGACATTGATTTTCCTTCGATATTTAATGATTGATCTCTCTTCTTGCCTTATTGTATTGGCTATGTACAATTGTATGTAATTACATTCATAGTAGATATAGTTGTTTCATTTAAAATATTTTCAGCATTTAACCCTTATCATTTTTATCATTTATAACATTTATATTTGATAGATGCCATTCATCTTTTTTTTTTTTTTTTTGGAGACAGTCTCCCCACGTTGCCCCCAGGCTGCTGGAGTGCAATGGCGCAATCTTGGCTTAATGCAACCTCCGCCTCCTGGGCCCAAGTGATTCTCTTCCCTTAGCCTCCCAAGTAGCTGGGATTAAAAGCATGTGCCACCATGCTTGGCTACTTTTTGTATTTTTAGTAATAGTAGATACAGGGTTTAGCTATGTTGGCCAGGTTGGTCTTGAACTCCTGGCCTCAAGTGATCTGCCCACCTCGGCTTCCTAAAGTGAGTCACAGCACCTGGCCACCACTCATCAATTTAAGAGAGATTTTTATTTATTTTTTAACTCAGGGTAAAGTTTAAAACTAAGGAATTAGCCTTGAATTTTATCAAAGACTTTTTCCTCACTTCCAAATGATCATGTCAGTAAAAGTTACAACACCGAATCATATTAATACATTTTTAATGTTAAACGATTATTGTATTTCTAGAATAAACCCTATTTGGTAACTGAATAATATTCTCTCAATATCCTTCTATATTTGCTTTGTTCATATATTATACTTAGGATTTTTACATAAGAGATAAATCCACAGTAAGTTGAGTGTGTATGTGTGTATATATTTTTCCAGTTTTGTTATCAGTTTCACATGCTTTTTTAGAATCAAAGAATGTATTAACTTTCATTTCTTACCATTTGTTGAAAATTGTAGCTTCAACAAAGCTTTGATAAAATTTACCAGTTAAGTCATCTGATTTCAGTACCTTTTGTGGAGAGATAAGTCTTTTAAATTTTTCAATTTTTTTCTACCCATACATAGATCTGTGGTCACTAATCTATGAAAATTTCCAACTTTTGTTTTGTCAATGTGAAAATTTAAATTATTTTTTGTACTATTTTGTTTCTTATTTTGACATAACATTTTATCTAATTTTTAAGCACTTTATTGTCTTTACCATGATATTTCTCACCACTCCCACTCCCATATTTATTTTCAATATGGTTTACTTGCATTCTTTTGTTTTTTTCCTTGAGTAAATCTGGAAGAATTTTGAAAGTATTTTTATTTTTTTTAAGTCTTCTATTGGTTTTATTTTTGGTGTGTTTATTTTAGTATGTTTTCTATTCTAGTCTATGAATTTCTGTGTTTTTGTTTATAAATTTCTCTTTCAATTTTCCTTGGATTTATTTTGCTCTATTTTTTCTAGTTTCTTGAGTTTTATGCTTATCTATTAATATTTTGATAACTGAATTTGGATCAAAAATTATATTTATTGTATTCTATTCTGTATTTCAGTGAGGAGTATAAAATATTTAACTTTCTATATAATTCTTTTTGCTGTAAACATACTTTGTTATTAATATATGGCTATTACTTCCTTTTTAAAATTGTTGTTGCTGGTATTCGTCCAGTGGATACATCTAACTCTTCATTTCTTACCTTTCTGTAACATTTCATTTTTTATTCATCTGTTTATTTGCTTTGTAACTTACATATAGCTCGATGTTTGTTAGGCCAATGAAAAAATTTGTGTTTCAATAAGAGCATCTAATTTATTTGTTTTTCTTGTGATCAATTCTATATTATATATTCTTTTTGCACTTTCATTTTATGACTTCTTATTTTTTGGTTTATTTTTACTTATTTTAAGGTCAAACTGATTATGTTTCACTTACTATCTACTATAAAATATTTTAGGTATTATTTTATTACAATTCTGCTAATTAATATATTTATATAAACATGCTTAGTTTTCCCATCGGTTTCAAAGCTCAATATCTATAGCCTCTATAAGACCCCCCTGCCATTCGCACATGTACAATAGAGCTTTAATATGTTTATTTTACTTTCCTTTTGCTCTCTTCAGAATTTTGTTAAAAATCAAGAATTTAAGTTCTGATTGTCATTGTTTTACATTATAGATATTTTACTTTATGACTATTACTTTAACATGTAACTACTTATAAACAATTATTTGTTCAGCTTTTTATACATATTACACAACTTGCTTACCACTATTACTTAATACTCTGTCTCCTTTTGTTTTGAATTCATTTTTTATTTTGCTGCAATGTAGCATAAATAATATTTTCAAAAAAGATGCATGAGTAGCAAACTTTTTATGTCTTTATGTATCTGAGATATATTTATTTTTTGACTTAAATAATTTTGTTTAGATAAAAGTCTTTTTCCACTGGCATTTTGTAGTTGGTCTTTGCCCCCTTCTAGGCTCTTATTTTGGAGATTACACAATAATTCTGATGCCAGTTTGATTTCAGTTCTTCTGTAGTATTTTTTTCTCCCTTGGCAAGATAATGTATTTTTCTCCTCATCTTTGCAGTTTTCAAATTTTATTAGGTGGTATCTAGATTGTATTTCACAAATTTGCCCAACCCCCACTGCAACATTCCCATAAACATTTTATGAAGTTCTCACTCTCTGAAGATGTTAGTGTTTCATTAGTTCCAGTAAATTTTCTTTTATTAATTTCTTCATTATTTTCTACTTCTTATTTTTCTCTTGTTAGGTGTTAGGTCCTTTGGTTCTCTCCTCTGTGACTGCTTTTCTCTTATTATTTAATGTTTTCATTCTGTTGCATTGAACACTGGAGAATATCTCAGCACGAACTTCCATTTCACAAATTAGCTTTAAGCCTGTATCATTCTGATATTTGGTATTCATTTTACTTTTACATTTAAATTGTCTTATTTTTAATTGCTTCTTTTTAAGAGTAATCTCAATCATTTTTGTGGGTGTAATTGTTTTCAAATCCCTAAGAATTCTATTTAAAGTTTTCTCTGATTTCTTTTTCTTTCTTTCTTTCTTTTCTTTTTTTTTTTTTTTTTACGGAGTCTTCCTCTGTCGCCCAGGCTGGAGTGCAGTGGGACAATCTCGGCTCTCTGAAACCTTCGCCTCCTGGGTTCAAGCTTTTCTCCTGCCTCAGGCTCCTGAGTAGCTGGGATTGCAGGTGCACACCACCACACCCAGCTGATTTTTGTACTTTTAGTAGAGAGGGGTTTTCACCATGTTGGCCATGCTGGTCTCGAACTCCTGACCTCGTGATCTGCCCACCTCAGCCTCCCAAGGTGCTGGGATTACAGGCGTGAGCCACCGTGCCTGACCTGTGATTTCTTTTATTAACTTTAGTTCCTTGGTTTGGTCTAACACCAGTTTTCACATTATTAGATTTTCTGAAACATACTTTTATTTCTAATTGAAGGCTGAGATTAGTAAGCAGTGATGGTTAGAGATGATCTTCCCAGCAAAAGTAAATATAATTCTTTCAGAGAGTGAATTTAATTCTAATTTTAGAGGAGCTTTTTAGGAAGAGAGAATGCATGTTTGGACCAGGCAAACCTTTTTCTAGGTTGCCCAGAGAGTTTGCTTGACGGATGCAGGGGCTGCCTCTCCACAAAGGGACCAGAAGTTATCTGGAGCACCACTGGAGTGCTCTCGCTCTTTTGCCCCAATAACATTTGTAAGCTTCCTATGGTAGAGTCTCCATTTTATTTACAAAGCTCTAGTCTGGAGGTTTATGATACAATCAGCAGTACAGCAATTCTGCAGCTCACCATTCAATACCGAACTGTGCCTCTAGTCTCTGCTGTCTTTGATCTTGGTGTTCTTCATGAATTCTGAGAGGAACACTCACTTTGTTAGTAGCCTTCCCTCATGTCTTTTCAATGCTACAGGTTCAGCTGTATTTGATTTTTACCACCAATCTGATCCCATCTGCCTCAGATCTTCTAGAAATTCTCCCACTGTTCTGGTCTCTGGCTGGCATCCTTCCCAGGTTTCTAGTGCTACCATGGATTCATCCTTATTTTTAAATCTCTGCTGTTATTTGAGTGGCATCATGGGAAGCAGGAAAGATTGATACATATGCTCAGATATCCATCACGAAGCAGAAAAACTCTGTTTTGAGTTTTAGTAATAAAACTTGATTTCTTCTAAGGAATCAGCATAGTTGAGTTTACAAAACTCATCATTTTTCTTTTGATTTCAGCTTTGAATAACAGTTCCAGAAATATTAAGTGTTTTGTCACATGTCTGCACATATATTTATTCATAACTATGCAAATTCAATATTATTTTTTCCATTTTACAGATGAAAAAATAAATACTTGGAAAGTTTTAATTAGTAAGTGATTTGAACAATGTAATGCTTTCCAAAATCATACTTTTCCAAAGGATAAATTGATTCAAATATAAAACACTGAAGCCTTCATAGCATAACTTAAACTACTAAGTTTTGTGGTTTTGCAATTTCAATCAAGGCTAGTTCTATACAATAATTTAGTAATAATTTCTTCATTGCTGATTTCGAAGAGGACATTAAATGTTTGCACTGATTTTGGCAGAGATTGTCTCTATGTTCATTAAATATTTAGTTTTTCCAGATACATTATTATATGGACCATTTTTGTTATCCTTTTAGAGACAATGATCACTATTATACATTAATAAATATGTATATGTTTACAACATTTATATCTGTATCACAGATACAAGGTGATATATTGGCAACAATTATCTTCATAATCTTAGTATCAACTATACCTATTTCTGTGGCATAAGAATTGGTAATACTACAATATGGTACAACTATATACCCATATACTACAAAATTGGTATATATTACAATAAATATTTCTGAAAAACTAAGCAAAAATAATATTCATCAATAGAAATAAAACAGAGCATTTTTATAACTTTAAATACATGCTTATTTTTTTACAACCCATCTGTGGTTATTTAAAACTTCAAGAATCCAGTGCAATGCACTTCTGCAGGTTGACATTAATAACCACAGAGCTCCGGGAGAGAAATATTGCTGAGGTTTCTTGAAATATGAAAATTTTTAAAGTTCCAGTTCCTCATTTAAACAAGAGAAAACTGTTAGTGAAGTGAGTAAAAAATTGTGTTAATTATTAAATGCTAATGACATCATGTAAATGAGTTAAAAGGATTCTTTAACATGCTTTACCACTGGTGTTACTTGCTGTCACTCCAAATAGGTTTGAGATCAAGAATGACCCAGGTTAGTTTTTGTATTTCTTCGGTAACTGCTACTTGTCGAATCATGGAATCTGGAATTAGACTTGAAGCTATTTTTACATTCTCTTAAAAAAAAAAAAAAGGAGTAAACAAAAATACATTTACCACTCCCAACACCCAAATAGTTAACTTTTTATTTTCAATTGATATTTTAACTGGAGCAATTAAACACACACAGAAAACTTATCTTAATTTAGTTATTAAATGTGACTTTATGTTTTCTTTGCTTTCTGGTCATGTTCAGCCATTTTCAAAGCCCTTAGTGTGGGTATAGCTGGTATTTAGAACATAATGGTATTTTTTCCTCTTCCCTTCCTCCATTCCTTCCCTCACTCCTCTCTCTTTTCTTTCTTTCTCTGCCCCCACCCTCAACTTTCTCTCACCTTTTCTACCCTTTTCTCTTTTCTCTCCCTCTCCTTTCCTCCCATTATTTTTTCTTTCTGACTGTCATCATTTTATTCTTAGACTTAAGGTATAAATTACAAGTTAAGAGTGTAGGTCTATATGCTAAGTGTATTTGAGGCTAAGGTAATCATTTTGTGTTTATCATCTTTAGTAGCACTTTAACCATCTAAACTCTTTTATTCTTCCCCCCACCCCTTTTCTCCATTCTGAATTGCTATTTATGTGAGTGCTTATCATACTCGCATGTGTTTTTTTCTAATTCACTTAGTCAGAATCCTTAGTAGTGGTCAATTATTTCTTCATTTTATCACCTGGTTCTTGAAGGAAGCAGCCTATTCTGAAAATGTTTAAAAGTAATGAAAATCAAACATAACCTGAAAGTGAATTCATGATGTAATTTGACTGATCAGAGTACTGTATTTGTCTTATTTTCTTAAAGCTCAGATTGTTTTCTAATTACATTTTTGTTTTTAATCTATTTTTTAATTCTGACGAAGTGATATATTTCTATTCGTTTGTAGTTACAGCCAGAAACTAGTGAAAAATGATTTTCGGAACGAAAAATTTCTGCTTTATATTTTTTGTGGAAACCTTTAGGGAGGCTTCCTATACCAACAAGGATCAAACGTTGACCAGAATTGTGGAACAAATGGAATTAATCTTAATGAAGACTGAACTAAACACAAACATTTGAACCACCACTTGAAAAAAATACATTCTTGACAATGAATTTTTTTTTATTTGTGATTATGAACATAATTCGTACTCATGACATAATATTTCTAAAATAGAGAAAAAATATAAAGGAGAGAAAGAGCAACCATAACCTCATCACCAAGAAATATTTACTACAACAATTTGATACACTGCTTTTCTATATATTTTTGGTGCATATTTGTTTGTATACAAGTATACATATATTTTAAAACTTGCTGTGTGTATAGCCAAGCCTTTAAAAATTATTAATATAATTGGTTCAACTGGAACCAACCTCGTTTTCTAAAATCAATAAACCAGATAATCAAAATATTCTTTGTACTAAACAATTATTTCATTTCAAATCGATCTATTACAGATACCTTTTTCAAATTCTTAAGTATTCTTCTAAATAGTCTCATTAGTTGTATCATATCATTGTAATTTTAATCATTAAGGGATAGGAGAAATATTCTCCTGTGTGTTTGGTTATTGGAATCCTAATTTTATTCATTAGTTTTAGAAGCTCTTTTTAAAAATTTATTATGAAATCTACTGTTGAAGAAAGTTTTAAATTTGCTCTGAAGAAACTATTTTAAATTTGCTGCTGCCAAAATGTTCTAAGATCTCAAACAAATGCAATAACCCCTCTTATGGAAATAGAACTTAATAGCTATAGTGTGTGATCCATTTCAGCTAAGCCTCTCAGGAGTAAGTGTGGATTCAAGGTTGTTAGTATGATTTGGAGAGCCTTTTACAATAAAAATATATGAAATTATATTACACTTGGTGAAGGTAATAAAAAGATATTTCCATAAGTACATTGCTAGGGCCCGTCCCAGTGTCTTGAAAAGAGCCCATGTAAGCGAGCAGCCCTGAAGCTTAGAGCTTTCTTCATATTAAATTTGCCTTGACTCAGGAGTTAACATTAGTTTTCATTTCAGAAGGATAGTTACATTTTACAAATTACATTACTGAAAATGGATTTATAGTTTCCTTGGAAAGAAATGGTGAGGGCATGGTGGGGAGAGCCAGGGGCTACACTGAGCATTCTGCAGTCAAGACTAAGAGAGGGGTTATGTACCTGAAATTTCAGGTGATGGCCTCATCAGTGACATATTAATAGAGAATGATTGGGAAATGTTCAGAAATCAGAAAAGGCAGTATAAGCTGGCAGTCAAATGAGGGGGAAGATCTGAAGCAGAAACAGAAATTCCCATCTCAGGAATTCAGAAAGTAATCAGAAAGGCCTTTCCCAGGGAGATGCAGGCAGTATTGCTCATGGCTGGTGCTTACTCCTGAGGTTTGATGGATGGGAGGTCCACTTGGGCTCAAACGATTACAGATGGGGTGCAATAGACCTACAACATAACAATGAACCAGGAATATTCTCAGTTTAGCTGGGCATTCTTGAGTGAGACAACTCCAAATTCTAAATTGCTGAAGAAGCAAAATTTGAAATCAGAAAATCTGGGTCTTAGATCTCCTGCTAGCTCATAGGAGCTGTTTAATCTTCAGCAAGATTTCAATCTCCCCAAGGTTCAGTTTCTTTATTTGTAAAATAATGATATTAAGTATTTTTCTGGTTGTCTATTGATATGTAACAAATCACTCCCAAATTTAGTGGTTTAAATTATAACATGCATGTTTGTCATGACTCTGTAATGTGGGCAGGACTCAGTGGCACAGCTTGTCTCTGTGCTACTGAGAGTTAGCTGGGGTGGCTCAAAGGCTGGGGGTAGGAATCATCATCATTTGTTGAGTTTGCTCACAAGCCTCCCTGGCAGTTGACATTGACCGTCTGCTGGAACCTCAGAATGTGGCTGGCAGGCCTACTCATGGCCTCTCTATGTGACTGCTTGGCTTCCTCCTAGCATGGTGGCTAGTTTCCAAGGGCAAGTATCCCTGGGTGTCCAGGAAAAACCTGTAACACATTCATGACGTAGCTTCAGAAGTCATCCAGGTCAGAGTCACAGACCTACTATAATTTAAAGGGAGGGAGCAGAGTCTATGTCTCAGTGGAGGAGTTATAATTCACGTTGTAGGAGAAACATGTGGAAGGAGATATATCCCTGGGACCATCTTTAGAAAATACAATCCTGCTGCTAAGATAATAATAGCATACTTTTATCAAGAGCATTTAATATGTATCAAGTGCTAAGAGATTTACATACATACATCACCTCATTTAATTTATCACCACAACACTCTGAGGTAGGTACTGTAATTATCATCTCTATTTTCCAGATGAGAAAAATGCAGCATAGGGAGTCTTATTTCACCAATAAGATATTTAAGGGGTGGGGTTGAGATTTGAACCCATGTCTCTAGAGGTTGTGCTTTTAATCCTTCGCAGCAGTTATTTTCAGGATCAAACAAGAACATATACATAAAAATGCTTTGTGAACTCTAAATTCGCTCTCCAAATTTAAGCCTTTTTAAAGGAAAGACTTTGGGAAACTTTCACAGAAATATTAATATTTTAGATTTCAGACACACAGTGAAGGTGTGTCTGGTTGGCTACAAAATTCATATAATAAATAATATTATAATAGTATTGGTGTTTCCAGAGGTAAAACTTCTGAGAATCTTTTCTTTTTTTTTTTTTATTATACTTTAAGTTCTAGCGTACATGTGCACAACATGCAGGTTTGTTACATATGTATACATGTGCCATGTTGGTGTGCTGCACCCATTAACTTGTCATTTACATTAGGTATATCTCCTAATGCCATCCCTCCCCCCAACCCCCTCCCCACAATAGGACCTGGTGTGTGATGTTCCCCTTCCTGTGTCCAAGTGATCTCATTGTCACTTCCCACTTATGAGTGAGAACATGCGGTATTTGGTTTTCTGTTCTTGCAATAGTTTATTAAGAATGATGGTTTTCTGCTGCATCTGTGTCCCTACAAAGGACACTGAGAATCTTTTCTTTAAAGGATTGCCTATGATCATTCTGCTCTCTCATCTCAGTATCCTTGGTCATCTCCCGAAAAGTACAGACCACTCCTTGCAGTTTCATTATGAAATCAGAGAATGTTAGTTAAAACTGTAAAAACCCTAAGATTTTACATGGCCCAACTCCCTTTTGTATTTCTAGAGTCTTTAGATGTGGTTGCCAGAAGCTTAAATGACTTTTGAGAATAAATAATAATTTAAATCACTTTTTCTCCCTGATATTTTCCAGTAAATGTAAAATTTCTAGCAGTTTGACTTTAGAGCTTTAAAGAATGACTGACTTAGGGTGAAAAATTTCTTTTTAATTTCTTTTGGTGGTTAAATATTTGAACATTTTATTGGAAGTTTTCTTTTTTTAGCTATTAATATTTAACCAAATAGCAATATGTGTGTAGTACAGGAAGGAGAACAGAATATAACATTCCCATGTTCCTAGAGCTTGCATTATATAGAAGCAGCCTCCAGAAGCAGTGACTGGTCTCAGAGTAGCAGGCACTTATTATCTAGGATATATGGCCTTCTTCTTGAAGTGTAGTGTTTCATTAAATAAGACAAAGAACTCCCGTGTGTGTATGTGAGTATGTTTGCGGCAGGGAAATCAATTCCAACTATACCGCACACCACCATATTCTTATCCTACGTGAAGCCTTCTATGAAGAGTTGCGAGCAGGAAAAAGCCAGAATCTCCATGGCAGGTGTTCACTGAGAGGTGGCACAGAGCAACTTGGGAAGATGACAAGGATTTGTGGCCTTCGATTCATCTTGAGCTGAACCTCAGGCTGAGTTCTTAGTGAAGCTAGGCCACTCTAAGGCTGCTTGAGATAGAAGGTCGTGATTTGATGGCAACTGGATGTTGGTAAAGGTGCCAAACTCTAGCCTGGGGCTGTTTTGCGTGGTCATTATTAGGATGTCACTATTGCAGACACTTCTGCAACAGGAAGGGCCCAACTTGATTTCTGAATGTTGTGCCCGTCGGGGCTTCTCTGACTCCCCAGGGAACTCAGGTTATCATCTTGGTATCGTGGTTTGTCCTGAGTCTGGACTCCTAAGGCTAGAGTCACAGATGTTCAGATTTTTTTGTTTTGTTTTTCTATCCAGAACAAAAATATCACTCAGAGCACCATCTTGCAAACTAGACATTCTTGCTGGTCAGACTGTAAGATTTCAGATGTATTGGCTTTAGAAAGGCAATTGTAGGAAAAAATTGCCAGTCGTCAATGCTCAATCCAATGCTTCATTGTATAATTAAGATGATTAGTGTAATTGGAAGTCATGGGGAATTCTACCACCATATAGTTTTACCTCACGCTACAATGGCTGAAGATCCTGATACTTCACTAAAAATTTACTTTATTCCCACTGTTGTTTTCTGAGGCTCTAGATTTAGTTTTTTCTTTCTTTCCCTCCCTCCCAGCCTCCCTCCCTCTCTCCCTCCCTCCCTTCCTTCCTTCCTTCCTTCCTTCCTTCCTTCCTTCCTTCCTTCCTTCCTTTGTAAGAAAAAGACAAATAATTTTGTGAAGAATTTTATCAGTCAGTACACTTACGAGTTTTAACAATTGTGTATTTCCTGAAAGTAAATAATGAAAATAAATTTCTTAAGAAAAGTAGATGGAGGATGTTAGATAGTTAAGAGAAAGTGAATATTGAACAATTGAGAATCAGCTAACTGGTTTAATTTTATATATTTTTAAGTTTTAATACTTTTATTTAAAGTGCCATGGTAGGTAAAGCTCAATACTGTGCTAAGTTTTAAAGAAAACTTTGATAAGCTTTTCATTCACCACAGTGAACTCACCTTTTACTGTAGTTTATTAATAACAAATTTATTCAGTATTTCCAGAAGGTAAAACTCCAGATAATCTTATTTTTGTACTAAAATTTCACTAGTTTCACCGAGAAAAATCTGAGAAAGGAGACACCTAATTTTTGAGAAATACAATATTAGGAAGCAAAAGGTTTTACCTGAGTTCAGGCTGTGACATTGCAGTGCAAGAGTGATGCAACTGTGAGGCTAGCTCCCTTCTCAAGTTCCTTCTAACTTCTAGAAGGAGATAAATATATGCACGAAAATGTTATCTACCATCATAGGTCTTCAACTTTTTTTGTTAAGTAATTCTTCTTAGAGTAGAATTAGCACCATCAGCACTCCTGATGATCACAGATGGAAGTTCTTGCCACTCTTTGAGTCATCCTAACGATAGTAAGCTGGGAGATCCAGGTATGTTCTCTTTCCCCCAAGGCCTACCTTTTCTCCCTGGAACAAGGTTGCTCCATAATAACTATTAAAATATTACATAATGTTTCAGGAGTTAGAAGAATTAAACAATGTCTACTTCTCTAGGTGTTGATTTACTCAGTTAAGACTTAGGCACTAAGAAGAAGGCACACATTTCATTGATTATGTCATTGAGCAGTGGCTAATGATGAATTTGTCTGTACTGTCCTAGAATGTTGTAATTCTCAAGTAGACTGTTAGATTTTTTTATTTGTTATATTTCCCTTTTTGTATAAAATTCTGAGTGATAATCTAGATAGCTATGATTTCTAGGTTGAGAATGGATTGGAGAGGAAAAACAGTAGATGTGGGGGGACCACACTGAAGGATATGGCAATAGTCAAGGAGAGAGCCAATGAAGACTTACATTAAGATAATAATACAGATAGATTCAACATGTCATTAAGAAGTTGATAGATTATAGGTGAGCAAGTGTAGGGAAATAAAATGATTTCATCATGAATGGGCATATGAAATATATCTAAATTAACTTCCATTAAAGACAACTTTTTCATGTATCACATGCACAGGTGTGTGTGTGTGTGTGTGTGTGTGTGTGTGTGTGGGTGTATTTGGAATTGTCCCACATTTTATTGTGTATTCCTCCCCTCTTACTTGTTTTGTTAACTGAAAAGATCTGTAATTTATTCCTATTTTAGAATGGGTCCAAGAAACAGACATATGATGAAGGTATAGTTTTGATGCTCTTATTTCCTAATCCATCAGAATCAAGACCTACTTTAAAATCTAGTATAGATTTTTTTCCCTGGGGAAGTCTGTCTTATTCTTAACTGGGTATAGATATTCTTACCTCTGGTCTGCACTTCAGCACCCTGTACACAGCTGCAATCATTCCTTTGCAGGTCTCACTCTTCCAGAAACCTATGAGTTTATCTAGTGCATGGGATTTCTTCTATTTGTTTGTCTCTGAAGGCCTAGTTCTACTTGGCATGTACATGCTGGAAGACATTGAACAACAAAGAGATCATATTGATTCGTAGGATGTAATAGTTGTCTTTCTATGTCCTCTGGTGATAGTGCGAAAACTGAAGACTAGAGAGTGGCTTACCGGAGGTTTTTCATTTCTGCTATCATCTCTCTGAAATGAGTCAGAGACATTGGAGGCTATCATATGGCAGACAGTCATAGAGCTTGGCAAAGTGTCCTTGGAAAAGCCAAATCAACAATACCTATGTGGTTCATTAACTTAAAGCTTTTGGAATTGGAAGGAGCCTCAGAGGGGATCTAGTCCTACAACTGACTCACTCTGCACTGCAACATTACAGCCAAATTTGTCTAAAATGCTGGAGTCCTAATTTTGGGCTTCTCAGAAATAATGTCTCTTTTTTTAATTTTTATTGGTGAAAACTAATGATGACTTAATATCAAAACAGAAAATTAGACACTAACATATTCTCATTTTTTGGCTACTAATTAAATTGCGTTTGTACACAAGGATAGGGGAAAATATATGGCATATAGATGACAGGAGATGACAGGATGATTTCCATTCTGGTTCTTTTGATCGTCTAAGGATGATCAAAGCACCTGGGACCCAACTGTATGTGGAACTGACAAAATCAACCTTTTTTTGCAATCCTCACCTCCTTGGCAACATGATGCCTCAGCTGCCCACTGCCATCAGAAGGATCTGTGGAACCAAAGCATGTTAGGGTCTCAGGGCTTTAATGGGTTACCTCTCCTAGGATTATTTTTCTTTTCAGGAGCAAGAGAAAAGTAACATCTTGCTAGTGGTAGAGTCTCTTAGGTTAGAAGAGCCTCTACCGTCATTTTCAGTAGCATCATATGTAAGTCTTATCCTCAAAATCCTGGCCTGTGGAGCAGATAAGATGCCCAGTGACATTTACTGGCTTGTATTCTTGGCACTTCATTGACTTGGGCTTTCCCAGTGTTTCACACAGGCACAGTGTGTCACCCCTCCCTGTGGTCTACCCTCTATAGATGCCTACTTATATGTCTCGTTCTCCTGCAGCATATTGAATACCACTGTGAGCTCTGGAGTCTCACTGCCTGGGCTGTGTTCCCCTCTCTCCCATTACTGTACGTGGGAACATAAACAATCTTTCTGAGCCTCATTTTTATTGTATGCAAAATGGCATGTTGTGTGTTTCTGAAGACAAAAGGAGATAATGAATATAAAGGGCTTAATTTGGCACCTAACACATAGAGCTCATTAAATGTTACCAAAATAAATAATTACAAACTCTCATATGGTACTGTATTAGTCCATTCTCATGATACTAACAAAGACATATGCGAGACTAGGTAATTTATAAAGGAAATAAGTTTAATTCATTCAGAGTTCCAGGTGTCTTGGGAGGCCTCAGGAAACTTACAATCATGGCAGAAGAGAAAGCAAACATGTCCTTCTTTACATAGCATCAGGAGAGAGTAGTGCAGAGCAAAGTGGAGAAAAACCCCTTATAAAACCATCAGATCGTTTGAGCACTCACTCACTATTAAAAGAACAGCATGGTGTTTTTGGCGTGGTGGCTCAAGCCTGTAATTCCAGCACTTTGGGAGGCTGAGGCCAGCGGATCACGAAGTCAGAAGATTGAGACCATGCTGGCTACCGTGGTGAAACCCCGTCTCTACTAAAAATACAGAAAAAAAAATTAGCCAGGTGTGGTGACAGGTGCCTGTAGTCCCAGCTACTCAGGAGGCTGAGGCAGGAGAATGGTGTGAACCCAGGAGTCAGAGCTTGAATGAGCCAAGATGGCACCACTGCACTCCCGCCTGGATGACAGAGCGAGACTCCGTCTCAAAAACAAAAGGAAACATAAAGAACAGCATGGGGGGAACACCTCCATAATCTAATCACCTCCCATGAGGTCCCCTCCTCAACATATGAGGATTACAATTCAGGATTGCAACTTAAGGTGAGATTTGGGTGGGAACACAGAGCCAGACCCTATCAGATACTTACTATATGATATTTGCATATATAAAAATTATTTAATTCTTAATGATAACTGTAAGAGGTGGTTACTATTATGCCCATTTTATAGGTGAGGGAGCCAAAGCACAAGGAGATTAACTGACTTACCCAAAGTTTCATAACTAGTAAATAGTAGGGAGTTAGAATTTGAGCCCAGGACTCTCTGCTGCCAGAGTGCCTGCTTATCACCATTCTGCAATGCTATCTCTTCTATAGATGGATGATATCACTCCAAAAGTATTGGCAAAGCCACTGGAAAACTCCTCTGCACAATCTGAATCCAAGTGAAATGCAGATCTGACTAAGGTTCTGTGATGCAAAGTGGTGTGGAATGAGCTTTTCCTACCATGATGCAGAAAACCTGGGCTAGACTTACAGATACATAGTAAGAGATGTCAGAGATTACTCAGTGTAACTCCTTCACTTTGTACATAAGGACACTGTAACCCAGGGCAGTGCAGGAACTTGCACACAGTCATAGTTACAATGAGGGAGAACTAACCACTGATTAGGTTTCCAAGGGCTTTTATTTTATTTTTAATTTTCATGGGTGCATAGTAAGGGTATATATTTATGGAGTACATAAGATATTTCAAAAGAGGCATATAATGCACAGTAATCACATCAGGGTAAATGGGGTATCCATTACCTTAAGCATTTACCCTTTGTGTTACAAACAATCCAGTTCTACTCTTTATTTTAAAATGTACAATTACATTATTATTAACTATAATCACCTTGTTATCAAATACTGGATCACATTCATTCTTTCTATTTTTGTACCCATTAACCATCCCCACTTTCCCCTCACCCCCCATCTACCCTTCCCAGCCTCTGGAAACCACCCTTCTACTCACTATCTATAAGAGTTCAATTGTTTGAATTTTAGCTTTCACAAATAAGTGACAACATGCAAAGCTTGTCTTTCTGTGCCTGGCTTGTTTCACTTAAGATAATGACCTCCAGTTCCATTCATGTTGTTGGAAATGAGAATATCTCATTCTTGTTATGGCTGAATAGTACTCCATTGTGTACATGTACCACATTTTCTCTATCCATTTGTGTGTTGATAGAGACTTGGACTGCTTGCAAATATTGGCTGTGGTGAATAGTACTGAAATAAACATGGCAGTGCAGATATCTCTTCAATATACTGTTTTCTTTTCTTTGGGGGCTATACCTAGAAGTGGGATTGCAAGAATATATGGTAGCTCAGTTTTTAGTTTTTTGAGGAGCCTCCAAACTATTCTCCATAGTGATTGTACTAATTTACATTCCCACTAACAGTGTATGAGGGTTCCCTTTCCTTCACATCCTCAGCAGCATTTTTTATTGCTTGTTTTTTGGAAAAAGCCATTTCAACTGGGGCGAGATCTCATTGTAGTTTTGACTTGCGTTTCTCTGATAACCAGTGATGAGCCACTTTTCATGTACCTGTTTACTATTTGTATGTCTTCTTTTGAGAACTGTCTATTCAGATCTTTTGTTAATTTTTTAAAATGACTCTTACTTTTTTTCCTGCAGAGATGTATAAGCTCCATATATAATATGGCGATTAATCTCTTGTCAGATGGGTAGTTTGCAAATAGAACTAATAAAGAAATTCAGTAAAGTTGCAGGATACCAAATCAATATTTTAAAAATTAGTACTATTTATATATGCCAATAGCAAATAATCTCTCATTGTGTGAATTGTCTCTTCACTTTGTTGATTGTTTCCTTTGTTGTGCAGAAGCTTTTTTTTGTTTGTTTGTTTGTTTTGAGACACAGCCTTGTTGTGTCGGCCAGGCTGAAATGCAGTGGCAGGATCTCAGCTCACTGCAATCTCCGCCTCCTGGGTTCAAGTGATTCTCCTGCCTCAGTATCCCGAGTAGCTGGGATTAGAGGCATGCACCACCACACCTGGCTAATTTTTGTATTTTTAGTAGAGACGGGGTTTCATGATGTTGGCCAGGCTGATCTCGAACTCCTGACCTCAGGTGATCCACCCGCCTCTGCCTCCCAAAGTGCTGAGATTACAGGCTTGAGCTGCAGAAGCTTTTTAACTTGATGTGATCTCATTTGTCCATTTTTGCTTTGGTTGTCTATTCTTTTGGAGTATACTGAAGCAACCTTTGTGCACTCCAATATCCTGGAGAATTTCCTTGATGTTTTCTTTTAGTAGCTTCATAGCTTGAGGTCTTAGATTTAAGTTTTTGGTCTATTTTGGTTTGATTATTTTATATGGCACACAGGGGTCTAGTTTCATTCTTCTGCATGTGGATATCCAGTTTTCCTGATGCCATTTATTGAAGAGCCTGTGCATTCCTCCATTGTATGGACTTGGCATCTTTGTCAAAAATAAGTTCATTGTAGATATGTGGATTTGTTTCTGCGTTCTCTGTTCTGTTCCATTATTCTATGTGTCTGTTTTTATGCTGGTACAATGCTGTTTTGATTACTGTATTCTGTAGTGTATTTTGAAGTCAGGTAATGTGATTTCTCAATTTCTTTTCCCTCAGGATAGCTTTGGCTATTCTGGGTCTTGTGCGTTTCCATAAGCATTTTAGGATTGTGTTTTCCATTTTTGTGAAGAATATTGTTGGTATATTGATATGACTCACATTGAATTTATAGATTGCTTTGGGTATATGACCATTTAAACAACATTTGTTCTTCCAATTCATAAACATAAAATATTTTTCCATTTTTTTGTGCCCTCAATTTATTTCATCAGTGTTTTATAATTTTCATTGGATAGATTTTTTGCCTCTTCAGTTAAGTTAATGCCTAGGTATTTCATTTCATTTGTGACTCCTGTAAATGGGATTAGTTTTTATTTCTTTTTCAGATTTTTACTGTTGGCATATGTAAATGGTACTAATTTTTTAAATATTGATTTTGTATCCTGCAACTTTACTGAATTTCTTTACTGGTTTTAACAGTTTTTTGAGGAAGTCTTTAGGCTTTTTCAAATATAGAATTGTATCATCTGCAAACAAGGATAATTTGACTTCTTCCTTCTCAATTTGGATGCCCTTTGTATCTTTCTCTTGTCTGATTGTTGTAGCTAGGACTTTCAGTACTATGTTAAATAACAGTGCTGCAAGTGAGCATCTGTGTTGTGTTCTAGATCTTAGGGGAAAAGCTTTCAGTTTTTCCCCGTCAGTATGATACTAGATGTGCTATGCGGTTGCATATGGTTTTTGTTTGCTTGCTTGTTTTTGTTTGTTTGTGTTTTTGAGACGGAGTCTCGCTCCATCTCCCAGGCTGGAGTGCAGTGGCGCGCTCTCGGCTCACTGAAAGCTCCGCCTGCCGGGTTCACGCCATTCTCCTGCCTCGGCCTCCCGAGTAGCTGGGACTACAGGCGCCCGCCACCTCGCCCGGCTAATTTTTTGTATTTTTTAGTAGAGACGGAGTTTCACCATGTTAATCAGGATGGTCTCAATCTCCTGACCTCGTGATCCGCCCTCCTCGGCCTCCCAAAGTGCTGGGATTACAGGCGTGAGCCACCGCGCCTGGCTGCATATGGTTTTTATTATATAGATATATGGTCCTTCTATACCCAGTTTTTGACATTTTTATTTTATTATGAAGGGATGTTGAATTTCATCAAATGCTTTTTCAGCATCAAGCGAAGTGTTCCCTCTTCTATTTTTTTTTTTTTTTTTGTGGAATAGTTTGAGTAGGATGGGTATTAGTTATTTAAGTGTTTGGTAAAATTCAGCAGCAAAGCCATCAACTCCCCGGCTTTAGTTTTCCGGGAAATGTTTTATTACAATTTTGATCATACTTGTTATTGGCCTGTTCAGGTTTGAGATTTCTTCCTGGTTCAATCTTGGTAGGTTGTATGTGTCTAGGAATTTATTCATTTCTTCTAGGCTGTCCAATTATTGGCATATAGTTGTTTACAGTACCTTGTAATGATCCTTTTTAATCTCTGATTTTATTTGAGTCTTATCTCCTTTTTTTTAGTATGTCTAAAGGTTTGTCTATCTTTTTTCAAAAAACTAACTTTTTATTTTATTGATCCTTTGTATTGTTTCCTTTAATTTCATTTATTTTTGCTCTGATCTTTATTATTTATTTTCTTCTACTAATTTGCAGTTTGATTTGCTCTTGTTTTCTAGTTCTTTAAGGTGCATACTTAGGTTGTTTATTTGAAGTGTTTCTTTTTTTTTTTTTTTTTAAATGTAGACACTTACAGTGCTAAAGTTTCCTCTTAATATTGCTTTTGTTGTATCCCATAGGTTTTGGTATGTTGTGTTTCCACTATCATTTCTTTTGAGAAATTTTTCAATTTTCTTCTTAATTTCTTTATCGACCCACTGGTCATTCAGGAGCATACTGTTTAGTTTCCATTTTACATAGTTTTCAAAATTCCTCTTGAATTCTAGTTTTATTTCATTATGGTCAAAGAAGATACTTGATACAATTACAATTTTTTTTGAATGATTTAAGATTTGTTTTGTGGCCTAACATGTGGTCTATCCTTGAGAATTATCCACGTGCTGAGAAGAATATGCATTCTGGAGCCACTGGATAAAATGTTCTGTAAATATCTATTACGTCCATTTGATCTGTAGCAAAGATTAGGTCCGATGTTTCTGTGTTGATTTTCTGTATGGATGATCTGTCAAATGCCGAAAGCACAGGGTTGAAGTCTCTAGTTATTATTGTACTGGAATCAATCTCTCTCTTTAGCTCTAATAACATTTGCTTTATATATCTGGGTGCTCCAGTGTTGGGTCCATATATAATTACAATTGTTATATCCTCTTGGTGAATTGACCACTTTATTACTATATAATGATCCTTATCTCTTTTTATAGTTTTTGTCTTGAAATCTATTTTGTCTGATATATCTATTTCTGCTCTTTTATGTCTTCCATTTGCATGCGATATCATTTTTCATCCCTTTATTTTTAGTCTGTGTGTGTCTTTATGGGTGAAGTGTATTTCTCATAGGCAATAGATCATTTGGTCTTATTTATTTTATTTATTTTATCTTATTTATTTTAATCCTTTCAATCATTTCATATCTTTTGATCGGAGTGTTTAGTCGACTTAACATTCAATGTTATTATTGATAATTAAAAACCTACTCCTGCCATTTTGTTACTTGTTTTCTGGTTGCTTTGTTCCCTTCCCTCCCCTCCCCTCCCCTCCCCTCCCTTCATCTCCTCTCCCCTTCCCTTCCATTCCCTTCTTTCCTTTCCTTTCCTCTCCTCTCCTCTCTCTCTTTCTCTCTCTCTTTCTCTTTCTTTCTTTCTTTCTTTCTTTCTTTCTTTCTTTCTTTCTTTCTTTCTTTCTTTCTTTCTTTCTTTCTTT
>NW_012101545.1:0-568 GCF_000951045.1 Mandrillus leucophaeus | reverse complement strand
TTCCTTCCTTCCTTCCTTCCTTCCTTCCTTCCTTCATTCTTTCTTTCCTGTCTACCTTTTAATGAAGGTGATTTTTTTCTGGTGGTATATTTTAATTTCTTGCTTTTTATTTTTTGTATCTGTATTATTATTATTATTACTATTATTTTTGAGACAGAGTCTCACACTGTTGCCCAGGCTGGAGTGCAGTGCATGATCTCAACTCACTGTAACCTCTGCCACCTGGGCTCAAGTGGTTCTTGTACCTTAGCCACCCAAGTAGCTGGAATTACAGGCATGCACCACCATGCCTGGCTAATTTTTGTGTTGTTACTAGAGATGGAGTTTCCCTATGATTGCCAGGCTAGTCTTGAACTCCTGGCTTCATGTGATCTACCCAACTCAGCCTCCCAAAATGCTGGGATTATAGGCATGAACCACTACACCCAGCCTGTTATATGTTTTTTGATTTGAGGTTACCATGAGGCTTCCAAATAATATCTTGTAACCCATTTTTTTTTATTTTTTATTTTTTTTTTATTTTTTTTTTAAATTTATTTATTATTATTATACTTTAAGTTGTAGGGTA
>NW_012101544.1:305603-345516 GCF_000951045.1 Mandrillus leucophaeus | reverse complement strand
TGGAGGCATCACGCTACCTGACTTCAAACTATACTACAAGGCTACAGTAACCAAAACAGCATGGTACTGGTACCAAAACAGAGATATACACAAATGGAACAGAACAGAGCCCTCAGAAATAATATCACACATCTACAGCCATCTGATCTTTGACAAATTTGACAAAAACAAGAAATGGGGAAAGGATTCCTTATTTAATAAATGGTGCTGGGAAAATTGGCTAGCTGTAAGTAGAAAGTTGAAACTGGATCCTTTCCTTACTCCTTACACGAAAATTAATTCAAGATGGATTAGAGACTTAAATATTACACCTAAAACTATAAACACCCTAGAAGAAAACCTAGGTAATACCATTCAGGACATAGGCACAGGCAAGGACTTCATGTCTAAAACACCAAAAGCAACGGCAACAAAAGCCAAAATTGACAAATGGGATCTAATTAAACTAAAGAGCTTCTGCACAGCAAAAGAAACTACCATCAGAGTGAACAGGCAACCTACAGAATGGGAGAACATTTTTGCAATCTATTCATCTGACAAAGGGCTAATATCCAGAACCTACAAAGAATTCAAACAAATTTACAAGAAAAAAAGCAAACAACCCCATCCAAAAGTGGGCAAAGGATATGAACAGACACTTCTCAAAAGAAGACATTCATGCAGCCAACAGGCACATGAAAAAATGCTTATCATCACTTGCCATCAGAGAAATGCAAATCAAAACCACAATGAGATACCATCTCACACCAGTTAGAATGCCAATCATTAAAAAAATCAGGAAACAACAGGTGCTGGAGAGGATATGGAGAAATAGGAACACTTTTGCACTGTTGGTGGGACTGTAAACTAGTTCAACCATTGTGGAAAACAGTGTGGATTCCTCAAGGATCTAGAACTAGAAATACCATTTGACCCAGCCATCCCATTACTGGGTATATACCCAAAATATTATAAATTACGCCGCTATAAAGATACATGCACACGTATGTTTATTGCAGCACTATTCACAATAGCAAAGACTTGGAATCAACCCAAATGTCCATCAGTGACAGACTGGATTAAGAAAATGTGGCACATACACAACATGGAATACTATGCAGCCATAAAAAAGGATGAGTTTGTGTCCTTTGTAGGGACATGGATGCAGCTGGAAACCATCATTCTCAGCAAACTGTCGCAAGAACAGAAAACCAAACACCGCATGTTCTCACTCATAGGTGAGAATTGAACAATGAGATCACTTGGACTCGGGAAGGGGAACATCACACACTGGGGCCTATTGTGGGGAGGGGACGGGGGGAGGGATACCATTAGGAGATATACCTAATATAAATGACGAGTTAATGGGTACAGCACACCAACATGGCACATGTATACATATGTAACAAACCTGCACTTTGTGCACATGTACCCTAGAACTTAAAGTATAATAATAATAAATAAATAAATAAATAAAATAAAAAATAAAAAGAACAACAAATAAACAGTGGACACTCAGAACTAACATCTGAAAAAAAAAAAAAAAGAAATAGATTGTTTCTACATCTTGGCTGTTGTGACTAGTCCTGCAATGAACACAGGTGTCCTAACATCCATTCAACATCACGATTTCACTTCTTTTGGATAAATACCCAGAAGTGGGATTGCTAAGTCCAGTGGTGGTTCTCTTTTTAACCTTTGGACAAATCTCCACACTGTTTTCCATAGCAGCTGCACCACTTTGCATTCCCACCAACAGTGTACAAAGGGTCCAATTACACCACATCCTCACTCACACTTCTTATCTTTTTTTAAATAGCTGCCATCCTGACAAGTGTGATGTGTTATCTCACTGTGGCATGATACTGGCATAAAGACAGACATATAGACCAATAGAACAGAATAGAGAACCCAGTAATAAATCCACACATATAGTCAACAAGGGTGATACATAATGGTGAAAGGATAGTCTCTCCAATAAACGGTGCTGGATAACTGGATATCCAAATGCAAAAAAAAATTGAAATTAGACTCCTCTTACACCACACACAAAAATCAGCTCAAGAGGGATCAAAGACTTAAGTATCAGACCTGAAAGCATAAAATTACTAGAAGACGCTTGAGATAGCGCCATGAGAGTCCAGCCTGGGCGACAGAGTGAGACCTCATCTCTTAAAAAAAAAAAAAAAAAAAAAAACAACTCCTACAAGAAAACATTTTTTAAAATCTCTATGACACTGGTCTGGGGCAATGATTTTTTAGAAATGACATCAAAAGCAAAGACAACATAATCAAAAATAAATAAGTAGGACTCTATCAAACTAAAAAGCTTCTGCATAGCAAACAACAGTGAAAAGGCAACCTACAAAATGGAAGACAAATATTTGCAAATCACATATCTGATAGAGGTTAATAACTAAAATACAGGCATACTTCAGACATATCGTGGGTTCCACTTCAGACCACCACAACAAAGCAAATATCACAATAAAGTGAGTTACACAATGTTTTTGGTTTCCCAGTGAATATAAAATTATGTTTATACTATAAGTGTTCAACAGCATTATGTCTAAGAAATTTACATGTATTAACTAAAAATAATTTATTACTAAAAATGCTAATGATCATCTGAGCCTTCAGCACGTTGTAATAACTTTGCTAGTGGAGAGTCTTGCCTCAAGGTTGAAAATTGCTGACAAATTAGGGTGATGGTTGCTGAAGGTTGGGCTGGCTGTGGCAATTTCTTTAAGACAACAATGAAACTTGCCATATTCATTGATTCTTCCTTTCATGAAAGATTTCTCTATAGCATGTGTTGCTGTTTGGCAGCATTTTACCACAGTACAACTTCTTTCAAAACTGGAGTCAATCCTCTCAAACCCTGCCACCTCTTTATCAACTAAGTTTATGGAATATTCTAAATCTTTCGCTGCCATTTCAACAATGTTCACAGCATTTTCACCAGGAGTAGATTTCATCTCAGGAAACCACTTTCTTTGCTCATCCCTAAAAGGCAACTCCTCATCCATTCAGGTTTTATCATGAGATTGCAGCAATTCAGTCACATATTGGGCTCCATTTCTAATTTAGTTCACTTGCTATTTCTACCACATCTGCAGTTTCTTCCTCTACTAACATCTTGAACCCCTCAAAGTTATCCATGAAAGTTGGATTCAACTTCATCCAAACTCCTGCTAATGCTATTTTGACCTCCTCCCATGAATCATTAATATTCTTAAATGGCATCTAGAATAGTGAATCCTTTCCAGAAGGTTTCCCATTTACTTTGGCCAGCTCCATCAGGGGAATCACTATGTACAGAAGCTATGCCTTGTGAAATGTATTTCTTAAATAGTAAGACTTTAAGTCTTCAACTTTAAAGTCGAAATTACTCCTTGAACCATGAGCTGAAGAATGGATACTATATTAGCAGGCATGAAAACAGCATTAATCTCAATGTACATCTCCATCAAAGCTCTTGGATGACTAGGTGCATTGTCAACGAGCAGCAATATTTTGAAAGCAATCTTTTTTTCTAAGCTGTAGGTCTCAACAGTGGGCCTAAAATATTCAGTAAACCATGCTGCAAATACAGGTGTTGTCATTTAGGCTTTGCTGTTCCATTTATAGAGCACAGGCACAGTAGATTTAGCATAATTCTTAAGGGTCCTAGGATTTTTGGAATGTGAAGTGAGCATTGACTTCCACTTAAAGTCCCTAGCTGCATTAGCCCCTAACAAGAGACTCAGCCTGTTCTTTGAAGCCAGGCATTGATTTCTTCTTTCCAGCTTTCTCCTAGATGCCATCTTCTTCCAAAAGAAGGCTGTTTTGTCTACATAGAAAATATGTTGTTTAATGTAGTCATTTCCATCAGTGATCTTACCTATATCTCTTCGATAGCTTGCTGCAGCTTCTACAGCAGCACTTGCTGATTTACCTTGTATTTTTAGGTTATGTAGATGGCTTCCTTAAACCTCAGGTAGCTTCAAGGTTTTCTGCTGCTTTCTCACCTCTCTCATCCTTTGAAGAACTGAAGACAGGGCCTTTCTCTGGATTAAGCTTTGGTTTAAGAAACTGTTGTGACTGGTTTAATCTTTTATCCAGACCACTAAAACTTTCTGCGTATCAGCAATAACGCTGTTTCACTGTCTTATCATTTGTGTATTCATGAAGTAGCATTTTTTATTTCCTTCAGTAGCTTTTCCTTTGCACTCATGACTTGGTTGTTTGGTGCAAAAGGCCTAGTTTCAGCCTATCTCAGCTTTTGACATGCCTTCCTCACTAAGTTTTTCTAGCTTCTGATTTCTAGCTTTTGATTCAAAGTGAAAGATATGTGACTCTTCCTTTCATTTGAACACTTAGAGGTCACTATAGAATTATTAGTTGGCCTGACTGCAATATTGTTGAGTCTCAGGAAATAGGAGGCTCAGGGAGAGGGAGTAAGATGGGGGAAAAGACAGTTGGGCGGAACAGTCAGAACACACAAAATATTTATCTATCAAGTTCATTGCCTAATTAATATGGGTTCAGCTCATGGCACCTCAAAACAATTAAAATAATAACATCAAAGATTAATGATCAAAGACCACCATAACAGATAGAATAACAATGAGCAAGTTTGAAATACTGCAATAGTTACCAAAATGTGACACAGAGACACAAAGTGAGCACACACTATGGGGGAAAAAAAAAATAGAGCTGATAGATTTGCTTGAGGCAGGGGTGCCACAAATCTTCAATTTGTAAAAAACACAGTATCCAAGAAGTGCAATAGAGCAGACACAATAAAATGAGGTGTATCTGTATTTAAGGAACAGCTACGGCTCACTGCAAGCTCTGCCTCCCGGGTTCACGCCATTCTCCTGCCTCAGCCTCCGGAGTACCTGCAACTACAGGCGCCTGCCACCATGCTGGGCTAATGTTTTTCTGTTTTCAGTAGAGACGGGGTTTCACCATATTAGCCAGGATGGTCTCGAGCTCCTGACCTCGTGATCCACCCGCCTTGGCCTCCCAAAGTGCTGGGATTACAGACGTGAGCCACTGCACCCGGCCTCTATCTTCTTTATTTACTATTTCTGTTTGTTTGTTTGTTTGTTTTTTGCGGTGAGGTCTTGCTCTGTCGCCCAGGCTGGAGTGCAGTGGCACGATCTTGACTCACTGCAAGCTCTGCCTCCTGGGTTCACGCCATTCTCCTGCCTCAGCCTCCTGAGTAGCTGGGACTACAGGCGCCTGCCAATACACCTGGCATTTTTTTGTATTTTTAGTAGAGATGGGGTTTCACCATGTTAGCCAGGATGGTCTCAATCTCCTGACCTCGTGATCCGCCTGCCATGGCCTCCCAAAGTGCTGGGATTACAGGCGTGAGCCACAACGCCTGGCCTATTTACTATTTTTCTTATTGTTGCCTCCCTCCCTTCCTTCTTTCCCTGCTCATTCCTTCTCTCCCTTCTTTTTTATTTCCTGGCTTGTGTTACATTGATGGAGCTTTCTTTATTTCCTTTTTCCATCATATTCTTTACTAATTAAATATTTTTATTCTTATGGCCATCTTTAAATATTTCAAATATATATTTAATATTAATTTTGAATCAATATCTAGAGTTTCTCATACTCCATATTGTTCCACCAAAGAGAAAAGCAAACTTAACTCTTCCAAGCAACCCATTACCCCCATTTCTAATACTGTAATCGTTAAGGTCAACAATGATTTAGATTTAACCAGCTTACAGGTTTTACTAGCTTGTTTTCCATTGTTTCATATGTTTGAAATTTGACAGGGCAAAGAGACCTCAAGAAGTGACAAGACAAACTGCTTGAATATATGGAAGAAGAGGACAAAGACCTTGAGAGAGAAGAAGGCCTGCAGTGTTCAAAAAAGAGCAAGAAAGTCAGTCAGAAAGAAAGACTAAAGTGGAATAGTGAGGTAAAAAGTAGTAGAAAGCAAAGTTGCAGAAGTAACAATAAAATTAATCATGGAGTCCTTTATAGGCAGTCAAGGTTTTCCATTTTCTTGAGTAATAAGGAGTCATGCCATGAGACTAGAGCAAGGGAGTGATTGGATATTTTCCTTTTTTTTTTTTTTTTTTTGAGGTGGAGTCTCACTCTGTTACCCAGGCTAGAGTGCAGTGGTGCGATCTTGGCTCACTGCAACCTCTGCCTCCCAGGTTCAAGCAATTCTCCTGCCTCAGCCTTCCTAGCAGGGATTACAGGTGCCTGCCACCACACCTGGCTAATTTTTGTAATTTTAGTAGAGACGGGGTTTCACCATGTTGACCAGGCTGGTTTCGAACTCCTGACTTCAAGTGATCCACCCACCTCGGCCTCCCAAAGTGCTAGGATTATAGGCATGAGCCACTGTGCCTGGCCATGTTTTCCACTTTAAAAGGATAATTCTGCCAACAGATGGAGAAAAGACTGTTCTGGATCAAGAGCTGAAGAAGGAGACCAATGCACAAGTACAAGCAAGAAATGATGGTAACCATAGCAGTGGTGACAGGTAGCAGAATCCTGGGTCTATTTTCAAACAGGAGCAGACAAGATTTGAAGTATTAGAAATGCAATGTGAAAGAAAGGGAAGACCCAAAGATGATTACAGATTTGGAGCCTAACCATCTGGATGACTAGTGAAAATATTTTTCTGAGATAGAGAAAAAAAGCTAGGAGAAGCAAAATAATTTTTTTTTCAACTTTTTTGTACATGTTAAGTTTGAGATGCCTATTAGACATCCAGATGAAAATCACAACTAGGCAGGAAGATTTAAAAATCAATAGTTTCAAGGACAGGATGAGAACAGATACATATTAGGGAGTCATAGGTCAGAATATGGCATTTTAAATTACAGTGTTGGTAGAGACTGTCTAGAGACTGAGTATTGATAATGAAGAGGAAAGGTATAAAGACTGAACCCTAGGAAACTCCAACACTTATGTCTGTCAGGAAGAGAATGAGAACTAGCAAAGAAGGCAGAGAAGACTAGCTAATGTGATAAGGAAAAGCAATACAGTGTAGTAAAGGAAGGCTTTAAAAAAGTGCTTCAAGGAGGAAGGAGTGATCAACAATATCAAATGTTCCCAAGGGTTCAAATAAGATAAGAACTGAGAACTGAACACAGACTGGGCAATATGGAGGTACTGGTGACTTTGAATAAACTATTTTGGAGGGGTAATAAGATTGAAAGCCTAATTGGAGAAGGTTCAAAACAGAATGGAAGATAAGAAAGTGGGTAGAGAATAGGTATCACTTTTGAGGTGTTTTGCTACATAAAGGAGGAGAAAAATGAGTCAGCAGTTAGAGGAAACACAGAGTCAAATGAAGAGTTTGTTTTTTGTTGTTTTTTTTGTTTGTTTTTGTTTGTTTGTTTTTTGGTAAATGGTGTGTGTTTGCTAATGAAAGTGATCCAATATAAAAGGAATATTGGTGATACAAAGTGTAGGGTTGAAACTACAGAGCCAAAGTCCTTGGGAATATGAGGAGATAAAATCCAGTGTGCAAAGTGAGCTATTAGCTTTGGACAGGCATGCAAATGGTTCATTCCCAGTAACATGAGGGAAGGGACAGTATGTGGGTACAGATTTGGGAGGAATGTGAAAAATAAAGGTAATGAAAAAAGGAGGAAATTATCTCTGGGTTGCTTCTGTTTTCTCAGTGAAAGAAGCAGCTGAGATTGACTAGCTAAACAGAGGATGCTGGAGGTTTGAGAAGATAGCAGAATGACTGGGAAACGTGGAGCCTGAATGCACTTGGAACTATGTAATAGGATTATCACATAGTGCTGAGAGCCCACCTGAAGTTCTTGGTGATCTATTTAAATGAAGATGAATCAGCATGGTTATGTTTTTATTTAATCACATTCACTTCCTTGGGTTCAGGTGGGAAGTAGGCAGAGATTCAAAATAAAGTAGGTTTGAGTTTTTTCCACATGAATATGACAAAGGGACATATGAGGAAGCTGAGGATGTATGCAAGAAACTGACTATGATACAACATAGAATCCATGCTGCATGAGGAGAGAAGTAAGGGCACAAGAGGAAGGAGGGTGGTAGTAATTAGTGAAAAAGTGGTAAGGCCAGTGAATTTGAGTTATAATCAGGTCAAAAATTGTTGCACTATGAGCACAAAAAGAAATAGTGGTCAAAGAATAAAATGCTGGAAATGGAGATTTTGGAATTCAGTTATTCGTAATGACAAGCCCAAGGGTAGTGTTTCTTAGTAGGAACATTTTTGGCATTTGGGAAAAATGATAATTTTTCACTGTATGAGATTTTTCTTCCCAATGCAGAACTTTTAACCACCCTGGTTCCTGGGTATTGAATGCTAGCAGCATCTACCAGTCAGTGTAACATAAAGCACACACATACATTTCCAAATGCTCCCTAAGGCAGGTGGTGATCCGTAGTTGAGAACCATAGATCAGGGGTATGATGGTGGGAATAATCACTGGAAATGAGGATGCTGAAGAATAGAAAGGGAATATCCAATAGGGGATTAGATGGCTTACACGGATATGAAGTCACCATAAGTCATAACAGAATTGTGTTGGAGAGAAAGATAATAATCTGGGTGCTAAGCTGTATGACTAGCATTCTAAAATGAGATACAAATCATTTGGGTGGGTGACTCTAATATGTTCCAATTGGCTTCTGAGATCTATTTGAATATTCATTCCTACATCTTACTCATCCCAACAGAATTTCTAAATAGGTATGAATAATACAGAATTCCAAGATCAACCCTCATGTACCATGTAAGTGTCATTAAAAAGGTACCTAAATGAAGTATAAGCAATGCTAGGTGGCCTACATAATAAGTAGTGTTGTTACTATATGATATATTCCATATACCTTCAATTCTGATGCACTGATTATTAGAAAATAGTATGTTGTTTGGTTGAAATATACTTCATAATGCATGAATGATCATTTTCCCTTCCAAAGTGTATCTTTCATATATAGTAGAGCCTTCACTGTGCTAGGTTCACTGAAATGTTTTACCTTCCACCCATATATCAAAGCTAACTTTTTATTTTTTTAAGATCACACTTTCCTTGGATTTACATGTTGGGTCTCAGCTTTACTTTCCTCTTTTTTAAAATAAATAAATCAGCCTGTTTTCAACACTGGGTGCTACTTCCATCTGGCTTTTATCTTTACTTCCCTCTTATCTGTTACAAAATTGCCTTCTATTACCAATTCAAAATCTGCTCAGTTGCTCTCTGAGCAACTCTAAAGCCCCCAAAGGGCTTTGAAAAATGCTTTAAATTATAATTTGCTAAAAACACTGTAAGTTTTAAAAAGTGTCACTCTACTCATATCAGTTGAATAATGATCCATAGCTAACACTTATTATCAAGGTAAGTAAAAACACTGTATGGCACAAAGTAAGCATTCAATAAATGTTAACTGAATTTCCAAAAACTGATGTCAGCTTTCTTGCAATTCTTGGGATATCATGAGCTAGGAATTATCCCAATATCTGAGGATATTGTCAAAATATGAATGCTTTTTGGATATACATATCAACTTAATTTACTTTACTTTTCAATTACTATAATTTATTGTAACCAGGCACCAATGATGTTTGTGGAAAATACAGTAAGCGATCCCATTTCTGTCTTATTAGATTTAGTTTTCCACTCTTTATCATGAGTCTTTGTCTGTGATACATATAACTTTTAGTTTCACCGAATCATTATGGATTGCTTGGACTTTTTTTAGTAAGATTACATTGTGAGGAAGGTGAAAATTGGTGGCTGAAATACTCTGGGGTTACTATTGCCATCATGGTTTTTGGGATTTAAAAAAATGAATTTTTAAAAAACAGGTTTCTAAACAGCTTTATTGAGATATAATTTACATACTTTAAAGTTTTCCAAATAAGGAAACATTTGTATTATGAAACCTTTCTCTAAACACAGCTGTCATTTCTTTTTTCAGTATAATGACAGGGTGAAAAGAGTTAATTCAAGTTGAATTGTATCACAGACCTATTTATAAATCTTAATTAAGACAAAAGTGCCAAGTTATTAACAATTGTATGTGTAAAAATAAAATTCTAATGCTACACAAATGTAGTCGCTAAAGAAGCAAGAAATTTATATACCAAAAGCATCTTACTGAATCTTACCAAAGCAAGTACATATTGATAATGAAACCATTTATGCTTCCAGCTAAATATTGTTTTTTGGCTGGTATTTATTTCATAGCTAACAAAATCCACTGAAAAGATGGAGCCTGGCATATGACTCTCACATACAGGCACATTAACAAGCCTCTATCACGGCTGAGTCAAACTGAGCAAATACTTCTAGAAATTTCCCTTGTGTGTTTTATTCAGTTATTAGAAGAATTCAAAGCCTCAGCTCTGCCACATATATCCAGCCCAGATGCTCAAAGTACTTGATTTCACCCCAGGGCCAAATTCCATATTCAAGACTAGATCTAGAACAGATGGCCACTCCACCTCTTCCATAATCTGGTTGCGCCCTATGAATAAATGAAAAGACTAAAGGGAACATAGATTCCACAACAGGGCCAGAACAAACATTATTACTATTAATACTACTAATAATATTTATTAAGTACTTTTGTGTACATGACACCCTAATAAGCTCTGCACAGAATGAGTCCTGGTGATCATAATGTTCCATGTAGGTACTATGTGCATTCCTTAACTCTGCTCATTAAGGAATGCACATAGTTCTCACTGTTCACAGAGTTTTCCATTTGAGCGGTGACTATATGTTCAGTACCATTCCTGAAGCAGATATAAACCAATTCCTCAAAAATTTAATGAGCTCTGTTATGTAACAGTACCCTGAAGACAACAAATAACAATGCTCCTTTCCTCAAGCTGGCTTTAATTTATTTGAAACAGAAAGAAAAATACCAGTTTATGATTGTGTTAATGTACATAAAATAAATGTTCAGGAGATGAGTCAGAGCCGTACTACTACTGCTATTACTACTACTGATAATAATAGTTGATACTGAGATAGCAATTAGGCACTGTTCTGATCTTTAGCTATGATAACTTATTTAAATCCTCACTTCGCTTATGTTCGATTATTAAACTCATTCTACAGATGGGGAAACTGAGGCACAGAGGATTCAGTCACTATCCTGAAGTCAGAGAGTTAGTAAATGGCAGAGTTGGGTTCTATCAACTACAGAGTTAAAGGGCAGATTCATGACAGAGGAAGGCCCAGAGTTAAATCTGAAGGAGAGAACAAAGAGGGGAAGGCATTTTGGGTGAGAAAGAAAACTTGAACAAAGGCAGGAATAAGCACAATATGGGTGAAAGAGTAGTGGAAAAGATTAGACTTCAGCAGGATAACACCCAGTTATGGAAGGTCTTAAGTATTTAAAAAGGAGGAAGCATTGATCTAATGCACCTAATGTGGTAGTATTTAGGGAGTCATTGATGATACGCTGCTTCAGATGGTGGGTCCTAAGCATTTCTGCCTAGACCTAGAGCCATATGTACAAGCAAAAGAAAGATGATAATCACGCCTTTCTTAAGATCCAAATATCCAGTCTTTGCCATCAATATATGGTTTTGGCATTAATTTGCTGGTGGCCCTTTATTTGGCCGGGCGCAGTGGCTCAAGCCTGTAATCCCTGCACTTTGGGAGGCCGAGACGGGCAGATCACGAGGTCAGGAGATCGAGACCATCCTGGCTAACATGGTGAAACCCCGTCTCTACTAAAAAATACAAAAAACTAGCCGGGCGCGGTGGCGTGTGCCTGTAGTCCCGGCTACTTGGGAGGGTGAGGCAGGAGAATGGCTTGAACCCGGGAGGCGGAGCTTGCAGTGAGCTGAGATCCGGCCACTGCACTCCAGCCTGGGCGACAGAGCGAGACTCCGTCTCAAAAAAAAAAAAAAAAAAAAAGTCATGAAACCACAGCAATCCTGAATTTATCTATTAAGACATCTACTCAATATCATTGTTGATGAACAATATGAAGGACTAATGTTACCCTTGAATAATTACAGTTTAGATACTCACTTCATCATTAAATACTATTTATATCATTGGATATAAAGAAGAGTTTCTCGCCGGGCGTGGTGGCTCAAGCCTGTAATCCCAGCTCTTTGGGAGGCCGAGACGAGCGGATCACGAGGTCAGGAGATCGAGACCATCCTGGCTAACATGGTGAAACCCCGTCTCTACTAAAAAATACAAAAAACTAGCCAGGCGCGGTGGCGTGTGCCTGTAGTCCCGGCTACTTGGGAGGCTGAGGCAGGAGAATCACTTGAACCCGGGAGGCGGAGCTTGCAGTGAGCTGAGATCCGGCCACTGCACTCCAGCCTGGGCGACAGAGCGAGACTCCATCTCAAAAAAAAAAAAAAAGAAAGAAACAAGGCCGGGCGCGGTGGTTCAAGCCTGTAATCCCAGCACTTTGGGAGGCCGAGACGGGCGGATCACGAGGTCAGGAGATTGAGACCATCCTGGCTGACACGGTGAAACCCCGTCTCTACTTTAAAAATACAAAAAAACTAGCCGGGCGAGGCGGCGGGCGCCTGTAGTCCCAGCTACTCAGGAGGGTGAGGCAGGAGAATGGCGTAAACCCGGAAGGCGGAGCTTGCAGTGAGCTGAGATCCGGCCACTGCGCTCCAGCCTAGGCGACAGAGCGAGACTCCGTCTCAAAAAGAAAGAGAAAAAAAAGAAAAGTTTCTTAAAGATAATTTTTGCTAAACCACTTTGTGTGGAGAAATATACCCATTTACCTTATCATGGAAGTCATGAAACTTCATCTAGAATATGATAATCAGATATACAGTCATGAAATTAATTTTTCTATTGTGAAAACTTCTGATTCTCATTCATCCTTCTTTTTTAAAGTGCCACATTCAAAGAGTATTTCAAGGAAAAACAATGATTAGCCTTTTGAATAAATCTCATAATTATATATTTCATATTTTATATCTTAGCCAAAAGCTCCACAAACAAAATGCTAAGTTGAATATAAAACAAAAACCAAGGTTTATGAAGGTAATACTCATAATAAAAATGGTTCTACCTCATGAGTAAAATAATGACTATATATATATAGCTTTTATTTTAGTTTCAGGGATACATGTGCAGGTTGGTTCTGTAGATAAATTTTGTGTTGCAGGGGTTTGATGTACATATTATTTCATCACCCAGGCAATAAACATAGTACCCAATAGGTAGTTTTTCAATTCTCACGCTCCTCCCACCCTCACCCTCAAGTAGGCCCCAATGTCTATTGTTCTCTTCTTTGTGTCCATGTGCAGTCAATGTTTAGCTTCCACTTATAAGTGAGAACATGTGGTGTTGGTTTTTTCTTCATGTGTTAGTTCACTTAGGATAATGACCTCCAGCTTCATTCAAGTTGCTGCAAGGGACTTGATCTCATTCTTCTCTATGGCTGTGTAGTATCCTGTGGTGTATATGTACCACAATTTCTTAATCTAGTCTATTGTTGATGGGCATTTAGGTTGATTCCATATCTTTGCTATTGTTAACAGTGCCGCAATGAACATACGCATGCATGTGTCTTTATGATAGAAGGATTTCTATTATTTTGGTTATGTACCCAATAATGGGATTGCTGGGTCAAATGGTAGTTCTGTTTTTCACTTTTTGAGAATTTCCAAACTGCTTTCCATAGTGGCTGAACTAATTTACATTCCCACCAGCAGTGTATAAGTCACAATATTTAATGAAAGTGTTCACTATAAGTTAAACAGTGAATTCAACAAGCATTTAGAAAAAATGTTTTGAATCTGGAAAAGGTAAATTACATTTACTAAAATTAGTACTTTGCAATCATTTAGGATCCTCAGAGGCAGGCATTATTGGCTTGAGTTCACACCAGTTGAAATATTCATTAAAAGAGATAAAGGAGATAAAATGTTTTATCAATTCATTTTGTAGATATTTTTAAAATGAGAAAACTCCCAAGGTATCTATGATTTCCAAAGAAGCAAAGTAAGGAATTTCCTCTAAGTGGAGTACTCTTAATAGTGGCATAAAATGTTATTAACTTCTAAGTCTAGGGGAATGAAGGCTTTCTAGGGCTCTTTAGCTTTTAGATAATTTCTAGATGGTACACCTCTGCAGATACTTGAGTTTGTCTTCTCTTTGTTCTGCTTGTCATGTGCCATTCCTCTGCCTATCCCATGTCTTCACAGTTTGTGGCCTGGGCTTCAGATGTCTCTTAGCATCACTGAACACTGAGCAAGTTTCTGGTTGTTCCTGCTTGAACAATTTTCAAAAGGAGAGTAGAGCGGGAATGGCTTAATTCTTTCAACTTAAAACCTGTCCAGATGACTTGACTACTACCATTTCATAACTAAATTGATATTAAGAAAGAAATATTAAGATGGTAGAAAATTTTAAATTCAAACTATAAAAATAAATTTTTTATGCAGGAATTATTAGCAATGTGATAAATAGGGTAGGAGAAGATGTTTTGTGTGTTACAAAAGCAGAAAGAAACTTTATTCCCTAAATCATCTCAAGTAAGCTACTGCCTACTCTGCCTAAAGTAAAGTACAAGTTAGTAAACGACAAGTAATTCTAACCTTCACGAATTTGGTGAACTCTTCCACTTTTTCATTGGCTAACAGCAATGTCTTCTGTGCACCTTCTAGAACCTGTTCACTTTGCAATGCTAATCCTTGAAGCTGCTTAGATGCTGCTGTTTCAATGTCTGCCATTGCAGATTCAGTCTCACTTATTCTTGATACTAGGAGAGTAAGCTTGAGATCCTGCAAAAGATCAGCAGTCATAAAATAAAAGATATTTTATAAACAGATTTGGAAAAGTTAGTTATACATGTCAAATAAGGAAAATATTTTATTATTCTCTCTATATATGTATTTATTATTTGGGTAAAATTAATGATTATTTTCATTAATTTTCAATAAAACACCCTAAGTACACATTCTCATATACTTATCATCAAAATTAGTTTATGATTTTTAAAGATTATAAATAATTAAAAGCATGGAAGCTATTTTAGACCCCCAAAGATGCTCTACATAACATGGAAACATTTAGTTTGAAAGTTTGAGTGGGCCTACAAAATTTATATCTACTTGTATAAATACCAGTGTTCAATAATAGTTTTCATTTCTTAAAAACTATCAAGACAAACAAAACCTGTTTTCTCTAATACAGAAATATCTTTAATGTTAAACAAATGTTTAGTGTTTCATGTAGAGATACAAATCCTCTTTGCACTTATTTGAAGTGTTTAACTAGCTTGTGGTTTGGGGAAGGAAAAAAATCAACAATGTTAACAATGAAACAAACACCATTATATTCCATCTCTAAGCTAAAATGATCTTTTTAAAAGCATACCTTTTTTTCTAACTCCTCTTTAGATTTCTGATACATCTGTTCATACTGTGACTTTTCTTTTACAGCAACATTAAGTCTTTGCTTTAGTGAATCAATTGATATCTTCTTGTTGGAACATTCTTCAGTTAATGTCTTTACCTACATTAAAAGCATAAAGGTAATTATTATTGTTAAAGGCATTCTAGTAATATACTGTATTTGTTCCAGCAGAAACTAAATGAGTGAATGAGTCTACTTCCATTTATTTTCTCATAACGCTATCAAATTCAAGTATTATACTTACAGAACTCATATTATGAATGAAAGTAACAATCCTTAAATCAGTAACAAAACCCAAAATTGCACACAAACTAAATGAATACTGGTATGTATATCCTTGCACCCAATAGCACAATATTAATGTTAACTACATATCCATTAATTACTAACTTAAACTTCCTAAGGCAGGAGATGATTGTTCTGATTCTGAAACAAGCCAAGTTATAGTTAACTTTCCATTGTATTCTCTAAAATAAGTATTACATACCCTTTTTGATGAAATAAAATAATAGTATATATATACATTGCTTATTTATAAGATATATGTATCTCAAAGCATAACAGAAAAAGTAGTTTTTCAGTTTAATGCCACTAAATATAAATGTTACTTATATAAAGATTCCACGGCTATGTAGGAAATTATTATTGAAGTTAAAAAAATAGCAAAATTGAAAGGATAACATTGAAAAAGCCTATAGGAAGTGATTTTAACTTGCACAGCGGCATGGAAGAGAAGAGAAAGAAAATCCATATGGATTCGTCATGCTCAAGTAAAAGTTTCTTTCTTAAATCCATTTGACCTAACAGATACTTAAATTTTCATTTTCAACAAGGAAAGTAAAGGAGATGTTCTCTCAGGTGTGCATAACATTTAGTGAATGCCAAAGCACAGGGTGCTTTATGAGTTGTGAAAATAGCATCTTTAAAACAAAAAAAAACAAAAAAAAACCCCAAAAAAACAAAAAACACCTTCTAGTTTGGGGTCATATATTACATAACTACTTTAACTACAACTCCCTTTGCAGGTACAACTCCCTTCCCATGTAAAATGCATTAAGGGTATCTAAGAAGAAAGTACATTTTTAAAGAACTTCTGATAGTTACTGGTAATCAAGTTTTCACTAAGAAATACAAGCTTGATTCTATCACAAATTATAGTTTTAAATAAAATGAAATACTGAATAAAAAGTAAAAAAGTATCCTAGAAATACTGAGGATTTTTAATCTTCTCATGGGATATTTATAAATAGAAACAGAATGTGTGGCCATATTATGCATGAGGTTTTAGAGACTTGAATTTTAAAATAAATAATGTACTTTCAGAGCAAAGAGTGTTACTTTGTAACAGTAAATACATATCTTATGAATATTTTCTATACATTTATTAGGACTAAATATTTGTGGTAAGAGAGTAAATACAACAGGAAGTGATATTTTTAGTATCAGTTAAGATAAAAATTGATACCTTTTTATCAAGATTTTGTAACATTTCACTAAAACTCTCATTACTTTCCAAATTTACTTTCTGTCGAAATTTCAAGTCCTCTATCAAATGTCTTTTCATAGTTATATCCCTCTCCATTCGAGACATCCTTGAAAAAAAAAAAAGGTAACATCAAGAGTGACAGAAAATACCTTAACAGTGGTGATATCTTACATTTTATCCAATATTATACCTACTGTTAATTTTTAAATGTTATGTGATATTGACACTGTAAATTAGTAAAATGAATTGCATTGGATAAGATATTGTTCTTTTAATATTTTGAGCTCTTGTAAAATCTATAGTTGTGACTTGGTAATTATACAATTACATATATATATGAAACAAATATAAGAAATGAAAAAAATTAATAACACTTATGAAAACTTAGAGCTATTTCATTTAAATCACATTTTTACATTGCTGTGAAAAATCAAAGTGATATATAAAGATAATCAAAAGCATAACAATAAGAAAAAATCTAATACTTCAATAAACAAATGTAAACTCTTGTAATGAAACTAAATTAGCCATAATATCTTCTAATTTAATATAATTTGAGATTCAATCCACACATCTGTTTAGCACAGTTGATGAAATATTAAGTATAAAATGGTAGATGCTGTGAGAACCACTACTGCTGCTGCTGCTGCTGCTGCTGCTACTGCTACTAAAATAAGAATGACAATAGCTAACATGTATCGAAGACTTACAATGTTCCAGTCACTGTTGTAAGTGCTTTACGTGTATTAGCTCATTTATTCCTCAAAAGAACCTAATTTAATATTATTGAATTTAGGCATAGGCCTAGTAGGTAGGGAAGCCAGAATTCAAAGAGTGTTAATAGAGAGCCCTGTTAAACAATAAGCAAGACTTACTCTTAATAAATAAACTTCAAAATATTATCAGTTAAAAAATTAACCAACCTTTTTGTCTAAGACTTTTATCTACTCATATCACTTCTAAGTGCTCTTCACTTATAATGAGGTCTACAGGTGTGTTTGTGAGATACATATATCTTAAATGTATCAGAGACAACTGGAGTTCTATCTAAACATCTTACTATTTCTAAGCAATAGTGTAGCTCTGAAAGATACAGAATGAAAATAATTTTGATTCAGTGGGATACAGCATTTAAAATCTTTCTACTGATAAACACAAAAAGTACAAACTTTCATAACCTCCGGTTATTTTAAACACAAACAAAACTTTTCTTTTTATACCTTAGCTTCATAAGTTTAGGCATTAAATCCAATACAAATACTAATCTATATATTTGGGGGGGTCAAATAACTGCCACATTGTAAAGTTTTTCATTCATAGTCTCGAAGCCATTAATTTGTATTTATTCAAAATTAAATATGTTTAATAAGGGAAATTTAACTTAATCCTTATTCTAATAAAAAAAACTAAATAGCTTGCCATTAATCATGCTATATATAGTATTCCTTAAACTTTCATCTTATGTAGGTTTAAATATGAACTAGGGAAGGAAAACATTAACATTAGCAGTTTCTTAGGGTACGTTTAATAGAATTGGATGCCACTAGGTGGCACCAAATACAATGGCTAGAAATACAAAGACCATACTTTTCATGCATTTCCTTTATGTGTTCTTCTTTTGCTAGGAGTTCAAATTTCAAAGACTTCACATTTGATGACTGTTTAGTGAGTTCATTAGTTGCATTCTAGATTAAAAATAGAAATAAATTTAAATATACCTTTCAACCTTGGTCTAAAGCAGCATAAAAATAAGTGCCATTCTAAAAAAGAAGAATACATTTACAATAATTATGGTAAACAATAATTAAAATGAATATTTTAATATTTTAAATGCTTTATTTTATATGCTCTAATAGAAATACTATAGTAATACTAAAACTTTTATATAACATGCCAAACTATAGAGGAACACAATCATGTAAGAATAGCAAAGAGTATGTATCCAAAATACATTTACAGGAAATGTGAATTGTCCTAGTATAATGTAAATATGTGAATAGTTAAGAATTTTAATTATTTAAAAAGATGACTTAAAACAAATACTGGATTTACTAACATCTTAGACTAACTATGGTCACAAATGCTTTGCTGCTCATCAAGCAGGGGAATCCATTTCCCAACCCTCTCAATGTAGTCTGGCTTGTGACTTGCTTTGCCCAAAAGAATGCAGCAGAAATGAATTGTGTAAATTTCAGTTCCCAGGCCTTAAAGCTTTATGGCTTCTCTCTTTGCCTTCTTGGAATGCTGCTCCAGGATCACCTTGCAGTTGATGTATCATGTGGAAGTGTACCAAGACACTACAGCTGACAGGTAGTAGATCAATTGTCCGATCTATGAGTGAGGCTATTTTGTATCTTCCAACTAGGGAAACCTTCGGTTTGAAAAAATCCAGGGATATGAGGTTGCCCAGGAGAGACCAACAAAAGAACTTCCCAGTCAACCAACAAAATCGTAAGAAAGAATAAACTGTTGTTTTAAGCCACGATACTTTGGGATAGCTTGTTAGAGAATAATGATAACTGATAGAAAAACCTCATGAATACTCAATCCTTCTTTACTTTAAGTTATTAATAACACTACTTATTAAATTATTTATAAACAATTATTAGTTTTTCAAAGCAAAACAGTTCTGTGGTATTTGTTGTCAGTACAGCCTAGAAACCAGAGGTGGTAACTACAGTGTTAGAACACCTTTCAATTTTGACTCTAGTTCCAACTAAATGTATAATCTAAGACATCACTTAGTCTTTTCGGTACTTTAGTTTTTCCACATTCAAGATAATGTTGACATACTCACATTAATCCATTTGTTAAGTTTTAAAAGTATTAAATGAATATAAATAAAATATAATAGCTGTTAAAATATTTGGAGTAGTTATTTAGCTAATATTTCTAAACTACAATAAATTGTTTCTATTAGAACTATTCCTAGATTTGGATGTTTGACTCATGCTAAAAATAATTTGAGTTTGAAAAGATTAAACTTTAGTTACCCAAGGTAAACGTAATTCATCAGACTGACTTTAAATATCTCATGGATATAACATACAAATAGAACATTTGAAATAATTTTAATTTTTACATGAAATGTTAATTTTTCTTAAAAACTCAAAGCTACTTCAGCATGGCAACTCTTTTGAATGTTATGTTTTGATCAAATGTGTGTGTAATGCAATCAAAATTTATACCATAGTTTGCATGTTTACAGTGATGTACAGTATCTTATTTCCAGCACTGCTTGAATATGTTCCACACTAGTCAATTTATCAAATAATTGAAGCGTTTGCTTTAATCATTAATTTTCAATTCTTTCTCTGATGATTGTTCATTCAGTTAGAAATATGAACATCCATGATTATGCTAAGCTAATAGTGGTATGTTAATATAGTGATATTATATTATAAATATTATCACTATAAATTATATATGATATACTAATACGTATTATATTATCACTATACTATAATATAGTGATGGTTTTACGGACTACTGTGATATAAATGTCTACTTATCCCTCCTCTAAATGGTCCCAGACTGTGCTTTTCTAATTTTGTATTTACCTTAACATTTTCATATTGCCTTTTTTTTTCCTGTCAATCTGTTGGTTGTAATTTTTTGCTTGTGTCATTATTCCTGCCTAAAAACAATCATCCTTCCCCTTAATATGCATACTTCTAGTGTGCTGCACTGAAGGTGTTTTCTGCTGAGAAGTAAAATAAACTTAGAATTGTATTTAAAATAAAAGATACAGGCAGTAAATAAAGTCCGAGAGTATCTTCAATGGAATGAATTAAGTGGATATTAAGATAACTGGTTGATTATTTTCTGTTTTTAGACTTAAGGCGTATTTTATGTGGCTGAAAATACTGTTAACTCTGACTTGGAGAATTGAGAGAAAAGCAATTTATAATAAATAAAACGCCGGGTTGAGATACACTTTGGCCAAGATCTCTAAATCTAACAGCTATTTCATTTGATCCTCAAAAATTTTTATCAGATGGGTAGAAAGGTATCTCTGCTTTAGACCTCTAGAAAAGTTAAGTAATTTCCTTGACCAGGTTGACGAGAAGTTAATGGCCAAAAATTGATTGAAACCCAGGTCTTTTGTCCCTTTTCCATTCCCTACTACACAATATTTATCTGTAACATGACTTAAAATCTTGTGTAAAACATATACATCAAAAATGTCACAATGGTAAAAAGTCATCCCTGTTACAGCTTTCCTATACAAAGTTTATTGAATTTTTTTTTTAATTTGCATAGTATAATGATTAGGAGCATGGACTATGGAGCCAGCTGGTTAGAGTTCTAATCTCAGCTCTATATGCAGTACCTGTGTGATCTTGGACAAGTAACTTACTCTTTCTGTGTCTCAGTTTTCTCAACTGTAAATGAACCACAGACATCAGAAAAACATATATAAAATTACACAGAAAAGTGTAATATTAACTGCATAGTACAGAAAAGGTGTGTATAAACCTTTAGTATATTCGAATCTAGCCAATTTTCTCAATTAAGTCTAAAAACATTAAGTAGAAAATAAGCTACTTATTTAAAAATCACTATATTATCAGTTTGATATCTGGAATGAGCCAAATTCTATTTCTTCTAAACAAATTAGTATGTTGAAGTTCTCACTGAACCTCCAGTACATTAGAATGTGACTGTATTTGGAGATAAGGCCTTTAAACAGATAATTCAGGTAAAATGAGGTTATTAGGGTGGAATCTAATTCAGTCTGAGCGGTGTCTTTATAAGCAGGGAAATTAGGACACAAAGACACAGAGAGGGAAGACCATGTAAAGACACAGGGAGAAGAGAGCCATCTACAAACCGAGGAGAGAGGCCTCAACAGAAATGAAACCTGTGGACACCTTGATCTTAGACTTCCAGCCTTTAGAACTGTGAGAATAATATATACGTTCACTGTTTAAGACAACCGGTCTGTGGTATTTTGTTATGGAATCTCTACAAACCAGAATCAAAACAAAAATTTTTAGTAGTAGAGAGTATTATATACTTAAAGATATTTGGTCTTCTAGGAAATTTCTATATGAAAATATGAAACAAAACAAAAGTAAAAATTTATCCTTTCTGTCCCTATGCAGTTTGGTCAGTGTTCCAAGACTCTAGGTTAGATTATGGACAATCAATTCAAACTAATTGCTTTAGTTCTCTTTCTGATTCATACATTCCTCCAAACCAAGAGAGAGACCTGTACGTGGGTAAAAGCTTACACCATGAAAAATCATAATACAAAGAACTTACAGACACTCATATGGATCTATTACTACCAAAAATTATTAGACCATTTGTAGTAAGTAAAATAAGTAAAATATAAATCAATGAAAAACTGTTTATGTAAAAATCATAAATTATGATTTATGTATAAATCAACTTAAAACTATGTCTTCTAGAAGTCAGATTAGACAATACTGGATCTAGCACTCTATTTTATCTTGGTGAAAAACAAAGTTAGAATCATGAGGACTTAAATACACGAAGAATCACAGAAGTAAGAATTAAAGTCTATGTGATAGATAAGATCAAGGAATATCTCAATGATTTTATCTTCTCTATATGAAACCTTAACACTGAAATGTTCAGTTTACACATTTTATCCCTCATTTTCAGAGACACATTTTAAGGTTCATGCCCCAAAATTGCATAACACTTTTTCCCTCACATTTCTAATATTTTATAAGTTATTTAAGATTATAAAATGTTGTGACTGACCCAAGTTTTACACATAAAAACTGTCTAAAGAAGATGGTATTCAAGAAGAATCCCAATGCTAGTTTGTATATTTGGTTACTATTAATAAAGCAAATTATTTTCAAGCAATAATAAACTCATTTATTTTAAGTTTTATCCTATTTATCCTATGAGTAAATCTGCACTAAAAGATATATTATTGAAGGGTGCACATACCCTATTTGGGATTGAAAACAATGACGAGTCTATTTGACATTTCAACATAGTATTCCAGTACCCTCTAAGAGGGATGATTATTCCATTTCTAATGTCCTCTGTGCATTTACAGTCAGGATTTTCTTTCTAGTGACTCACATTATAGCAATGGTCCCATATACACTGCCCTTTTTAGCTTCTAGCTAGCAACCCCCACTGAAGAAAATATTTAAATATGTGAGGAATAAATGGGCTTAAGAAGCATGAAAATGAACTTTCCAATTAAAACTCACTCACAAATCCTATTTCTTACAAGGGAATTCTACTTAAACTAAGGACAGCCTTACTTTTAAGTTGCTGACAGTTTTGCTTGGTCTTAGATTCTTTTTTTTTTTTTCCTCTCATTGCTTTTTTTCTACATACTTCCTACTATTTTAATTTGGTTGTTGGCTGGAGACAGAGAAGGAGGAGATAAGCGGGAGGGAGAAGAAGCAGAGAGCAAAAGTGGGTTGGTTTCACTCTCAAGTTTAACTTGCTGGAAGTATGCAGAGAAAAGCAATTCTATTTATGTTGACATATTACATGTCTGAAAGGATTCTGTTTAGCTGGAGGGAGGCATGGGGGCAGAAAGAAGTATTAGAGTAGCAGATATCGGCCAGTTTACATCAGCTCCTAAATTAGGATTTCATGATGTCTTGTCTTTTTCAGAGAATGGTAGTATTCATTATAAGAATCTACCGGGCTAAAAAGTAATGATGATGGCAATATTAATAATTTTGGATTATCTATACTATAATTTACCTTTATTAGAAAAAATTAGTGTTCATATAAATATGTCTTGCAGGATTCAACCATAATACATGTTTTCATGCTTACTAAACTTTATAATCACCTTTAATTTACACTGTAATTGCTTCATTTCCAAATCCATGCTCCTTGAAGGACCAAGTGATGTAACTTGTATCCGTGGAAATGTTACTTGGGAAACTTCTTCTGCCAAACTTGTGATTTCAGATGAGGACTCCAATTTCTTTAGTAAATCTTCTTTTTCTTTCCGAAGCCCAGCCAAATCCAAATTTAGCTTCTTTTTTTAAAAAAAGAAAATAAATATATATTATAAAAGTAACTACATTTAATCTAATAATTATCAGCATAAAAGTCTACAGCTAGGAAAATATTAAAGGGAACTGAAATTAATTATAGTTATTATACGAACTTTACAAAAGTCTTAACCTCTATTAGATTTTGCTTATAGTAGTAGGGCTTGCAAAGTTAAAACAAAGTGAACCAGCTGTACTCAGTATCTTTTGGTTGGCTGGTCCTGACTGATGATGCACTATTTCTTTACCTTCACACATAAATGGGTGAGCCAGAGATTCACATATTTGATAACCTCGACTTCAGGGCTGATGTAGTACTTAACTGGGAAAAGCCAAGCTGGAGCAGGACAGGATAACAGATGTTAGCTGTTTATTCCACTGGGTAGGTCTTACCATCCTATATAGCAGCCAAAATGATTCTCATTTAGCAACATAAATGTTAAGTCCAATTAGCAGACGAGGCTTGTTAGAGATTTAGTTCAAATAAATAGCGTGCAAACAAACTCGCTCAGTTTTATGCACTTGATTGATTGTTGAAAGGTCCTGTTTCTAATGTTGAGGTAGAAATGCACTAAACTCCTTACATTTTGAATTTTTAATAGCATAAACATTTTGCTAAATGATATAATAGTAATGTTTTTATGAAGGAGTGTAAAAGAAACCATCTTAATGTTAGCCCTTCTCATTCACCAATCTATAGTCAGCAGAATGCCACCAAACTATAATGGCATAACAACTCAGAGCTGCTTAAGAGGGTATTTGCGTTACTATTTTATTATTCCAAAGAAGCTTATAATGTGGTACCTTAACATAAGGTACAATTAGACAAAATGATACTGAAATCTCTCAGAGGGGGAAAAATTTTTCTTTGTTAAAAATTCCAATTAGAAATAGCAAAAGATGTAGCTAAAGTGTACAGTAAGATGAACATGAAACATGTTACTTAAGTATTAACACTATATTTAAAACACAATTTCTAGAAACTATACCATCGTTATATATGTATTTGTATATGTAAGTGCATATTATTAAATATGAATATTTAAGATCATGGATTCAAAACTAGAACTTGATATACTTCAGATTAAACTATGTTCTGGCAACATAAAAAGTATGCTGTGGTGAAAAAAACTATTTGGCTATATTTTACCTTATAATCTAAAAGCATGGTTCTATAAATTTTAGGAAATTGTTTATGAAATTTGTTCCATGAAATTTGTTCATGAGTTGTCCCAAAAGAACCTAATAATTAATATCTAATAGTAAACTCTTAGTTTCCTTAAACCTGGAAATCTTCCTGTCTAATATTCAAGCTTGAATCCATCTCCCTCCCTGTTTATTCATTCCCTATGTCCAATCAATTGTCAGGTTCTGCAAATTACATAGTGTTTCTCATTTTCATTCCTTTCAGCCACTCTCTTAATGCAAACCCTCATTATCTCATTAAGACTATTACAATAACCCTCTCTCTGCCGTCAACCTTTCCCTACCTTCATTCCACCTTTTATAAAAGTTCCTAAAACAACACTGACCAGTTATTCCCTTAATCAAAGCCCTTCATGGGTTCTTCATTCCAATAGAATAAAGCTCAAATGTTTGTGGATAATAAGGCTCTCTAAGCTTAGGCTTCAATTTGTGTTGCTGTCAGGCATCATATGAAGCCAAACCTGCCTGCCATTCCCCAAACCTGCCTGCCATTTTTACATGGATGACTCTACACATAGTGTTTCTTTCTGCTGAAATCTGTCTCATCTTTAAAGGGCAGCTTAGTATTCCTCCTTCATGAAGACTTCTTTGTTCCTTTCTTCTTACTGGAATACTTAGGTGGCTTCTCTCATTTGTTATACTTGTATGCCACCAGATTTCTGTCTCATCTTTCTACCTGGCAGATCCTGAAACTATAAATGTGCCTCCACTGAGGAAAGATCAAGTCAATAAATACATTCTTCTAAAAGACATGCATACGTAACTTTCAACTTCAATTTAACAATATAAAAATGTATTAAATGAAGAAAAACTGAAATTACAGAGGCAGTAAACTAAACGACTTGTACTTTATTAAAATATAATATTTTGATTAAACAATATTTAAAATCTACAATCTTGAAAACATATTTCCGGTGTTAGTTATATATGCATAGAAATGCTACACAGCATCTGTTGAAAAACAGGAAATATGTAAATCACACATTCCATCAGTTTGGAAACCTTTGGTTCTCCTTAGCATTGTGGACAAATAACTAGAGCTCTCTTATTAACTTCTCTCAGTTTAAAAATTCTACTTCTTACTGAGAAAGCTATAGATGAGAAAAAATGTATAAGTAACTTTCTTTTGCTTACATTTGCTGTAGGCTGTGAGACAACTTTTGTGGGTGACCTTGTTAGAAAGAGACTGTGCCATAAAAATCTACCAATAAATTAAGATTACTCTTAAAATTGTGAGTTTTCTTGTTTATTAGCAGCATGATTCCTATTTCTCTACTATTGCCTTTCCATCTTCAAGCAAATATTTATAAGCATTTAAGTCACACTATGTTAAGAACAAGTGATAACAAAACACACATGGAAGAATCATAATTTCTGGATTCATATTCTCTGGGTCTACTGCTTACCAGCTGAGTGAGCTTGCACAAACACATGGCTTTGTTTCCTCGTTTTAAAAAGAGACGGTGCTTGTCTACCTAACAAAGGTGATCTTGAGGACAGAATCTTAAAACGTCTGTGATTGCACGTAGTAGATGTTCATTGTCAGCATTGTTATCTTGTGGTAAAGGCTACTAATAGTGTCTGAGAAGTGTTAAAGGCTGAGGAGCTAGATTAATAAAACTTTAACATGTATATACATAATAACCTGGTAATTTCTCTCATGACAGAAACTTTAGTTTGTCTTAAGTCATAGTTACTTGTTTGACTAGAATCAATCTAGGATCCCTCCTACACTACTACACAGGTATTGAAGGCAGATATGCTCCTCTGACTCTATATCCGCAGCAGTGCAATCCGTCTATAGTCTCCCAAACATCTATTTCAATTTAAAAGTTGACTTCAATAAGAATAAGTACTGAGATTCGTATTGATTTACGTGTAGTCAATTATTTCTAACCAAAGGTTATAAAATAGAACTTAACACTATAAAATTTTTAAACTAGACACTATCTATTAATAATTTATTTAAATTTAACATTGAGGAAGCATAAATCCCTGAAAAGGAGAGAACTCTCTAAGCGACTGTAAGAAGAAATAAGAATGTACTGAAAAACTTATTCTTCAGTATAATATCCTGTGGTAGACACAATTCTCAGATGACATGCTCTGGTACAATACCCTCCCCTTGTATGGGACCCAGAAATATGATAGGTTGTCATTCCCATGATTACATTATGTTATATGCAAAGAGAATTCTGTAGGTGTAATTAGGGTCAGGGTCCCTAATCAAGTTTCTGAGAGCTAATCAAAAGCAAGCTTTTCTTGGCTGGTCCTGACCTAATCAGATGAGCCCTTTCAAAGAAGGCCAGAGGCATTCTCTGAGGTCAGGGAGATTCCCCTGCTGGCTTTAAAGAAGTAAGTTGCCATGTTATGAAAGGAGCTACAAGACAAGACCTAAGGGAGGCCTCAATGAGCTGAGAATGATCCTTGGCTGTCAGCCAGCAAGCCACAGACCTCAGTCCTATACCCACAAGGAACTGAATTTTTCAAAAAAGGCAGTCTGGCTGACACACTGATTGCAACCTTGCCACATTCTGAGCAGAGCACCCCACTAGGCTGTATCAGACTCCTGACCCAATGACACTGTGAGGTAATGAATGCATATGTTGTTTCTCAGCTGCTAAATTTGTGTTTTGTAGCACAGAAAATTAATATGGGTCCTGATATTTTTTACATCAGTGCCTTTCTAGAATCTACTTCTTGTTATCTTACTGCCACTCTGTCCCATCTCAATTTAGTCTCCCAAACCCCACAGTGTGTAGAGTTTATATAATATTCTCACTCTGGATTAATTTTTTTTTCTTTATCCATAATTTTGTATTCATTTTATTTATTCAATTGCTTTACAAATTGTCCCATTTTCTTTTCAGACAAGGTCTTGCTCTATTGCCCAGGCAGGAGTACAGTGGTTTAATCATAGCCCACTACAGCCTCAAACTCTTGGGTTCAAGGGATCCTCCTGCCTCAGCCTCCCGAGTAGCAGGGACTACAGTGAGTAAAAATACCCAGCTAATTTTTAAATATTTTTGTAGATATGGGATCTTGCTGTGTTGCCCAGCCTGGTCTTGAACTCATGGCCTCAAGCAATCCTCCCGCCTCGGCCTCTCAAAATGCTTGGATTATAGTCATGAGTCACTGTGCCTGACCCCCATTTTCCTTTTAATTTTTTTTGTTCTTTTTCAGTTTATTTTTATGTTCCATTTTCTATACTAGAAATATAAATTGCCTCTACCAGATCTGCATTTTGTAGTTTAACTGACAAGCAAAAAGCCTCTGGCCAGAAGCTTTTGTTTGCTGCTCTCAACTGTAACTGTAGAATCCCATGAATAGGGTAAATTAGTCTCCCCTGGCCTATTTTCCCTTATTTTCTTATATGGGATTTCATTCACAAACTGCTTTCATTCATGGCACCAACTTGACATTTGCTGGCAGATTTAGATATGGAGTACCTAGATTCAGAACCTGATTCAATATCTATCATTTATTCTTTTTACACATACTATGTAGTTAGCACTATGCTAGTTCTCTGTTTTCAGTAAGAAAAAGGTTATAAATAATTCTTGCCTTTAGGTAGCTACTGGTCTGTAATCCAGAAATACGTAACAATAAACTATAGTAAGTGCTATGAAGAAACAAAACGGGAAGCTGAGGGAACTGCTGCTACCTTCAATTCCTGTCTGGTAAATGCTGACTAGAGCCTGTTTCCCTCCCCATATTCCCCTGATTTGTTCTGTAAAATGTGATCTAGAAGCTAAGTACAGCATTGAATGTACTAGCTTAGATCTATGACCACTCTGCTTTCCAACTTTTACTCAAGAGAAGATAGTTGCCAAATCACTGGTCAGTAAACTGGGGGCAGTCTGAGGACATCAGGCATCCCTTCTCCATCAGGGAGACCTGGTAAACATTTTAATGTTCAGGAACGAACTATCAGAAAAAATAAAACAAGGCCCTTGGAAAATATTCTTCAGGCCCCATAATGAGAAATAAAGGGCTTAGAAAAAAAGCTGAGAAAATCATTTCCCTAATTACTCCCAAAACAATATATTTTTAGATACTCTCTGATCTTCATGTCTCGAAAGAATAAAATACTCAATATCTGCCTATTCAACGAACATGTTGCTAGTTGTAGCACATGTAAAGAAAATGCTATTGGGTATCCAACCAGTTCAGAAGCAGTGCTCCAAGGGAAACGAATGGGATCGGGTATAGCTCTTCACTTCTAAAATGAAAATGATTCTGACCTACGGTTTTTTTCTGGACAATATCCATCCTTACAGCATTCAAAGACATAGTTCAGTCTTTCCCATTTGTTTTTTACCACTGGATTAAAAATTTAAAGTAACGAACCATTTAAAAAATTTGGAAATAGTTGGGATAGTAGAGTCTGAAACATAAAGACACAAAATTCTAGAAAATACAGCCAAACATGAGGTGGAATGCCAGAGACACTGGATCAGAGTTTCTGGGAGGTCTATGCAGGAAATAGCTGGTGGCCAAAGAACACTTTGCAGTCCATGCTGGAGTAACGGTGAGACGCTCAATATTGAAAAAGGAGAATCAGTAACCAGAGTAAAAAGTGAGGCTTAGTTGCCATCTATAACAATAATGTACTCTCCATGTTTTCTTTCTCCTTTTGAAAGCCAAAAGGCTTGACAATCCAAGTAGAGAAAAGCAATCATTAAACGAGAATGATCTGTTTCCAGTAACTTCTCCAAAATATCTCATCTTAAATTATGCTTAGGACTGACTTAAGACTATTTAATGTTGAATACAGAAATAAGTTCATTTACATTCTCACAATCTGATTATTCCGATTCATAATTAAGTAGAGGCAGCAATTTTAAAATCTTATTGTGTTTTTAAAAAATTACAACATAAATTACGTTACCAGAATGTAAATAAATGAGACTGGAGAGAAAATTCTACTTGAATGGGATATATGTAAATTCTATCGGCAAGAACGCCCTAGAAAGTCGCCATAATTTTAATGATATTCTCCCTCCTGTGAATAGAATCAATGTTCTTTTATTGAGAATATTATACTTTTAAAGGGGATAAAATGGAAAGAAATAAAATTCTGTATGTTGTCCAGGTATAGGACTAAATTCACAGTCAATTAAAATGTATGTGTTATCAAGACAATGCCATCATCTTCTATGTCACTAACAAATATTTTCCATATAAGACTTATTTAAAAAGGTAAATAGTCCAGATTAATAACTTCCAAGTTTAGTAACAAGACTTTTAAATTTAAAACATTAATTTTCTTTTGTTACGATACTTGAGATCACCAAGAGAAAGAATTAAAAAATAAAAACCAATAACCAAAAAAAGATCTTAGGCTGAGACGTAATTATTTATGTAACAAAATTTCTTATGAAAAATCCACTAAGTTACTGCATCACTCATTTATAAACCATTTTCTGACAACTGCAGTTATGAAAGGGCTACACTGTGTTTCACAAAATGTCAAGCAAATGAAGGTAATATAGAGGACTTTTCACCAATGCTTTTGCTAGTAGTTAGACTTCAGTAGCCTTTAGAGACCATTAAGTACCTTTTGGCTAATTGGCCAATGGTAGATTAATCCTCTTTTTATTCTAGCAACACTATTTTAACACCCTTACACTCTGTCAATGCAGAGTCTGAATGACAAAATAATATTGTGCATGAATAATAAGCAGAAAAGTTAAATTAACATTTCATGTTTCACATGCCATACACAGGTGTCAGAAGAACTTCCTTTTTTAAGTCACTGACATTCAACTTTTTTAAACAATCTCATGTTGACATCTTATTGAGGTGAATCTTCCTAATTACTGCTAATTGCCTATCAAGAAAAAAAACTCTTTTCATGAAGTGTAGTTGTCGGGTACAGATGAACCCAGCTCCAGTGTGCACATTAAAGACAAAGCATGACACTTAAAGTGCTACTTTGTTATAAGGTCATACTAAATATGGTTTGCAATTAACAAAGCAGTTTTTTTATGGGTCTGAAAATGCCAATCTGTCTTGATGTGTTCAAATTAGGTTCTATCAGAGAAATATGGATATCCGCATATGGATAAGAGATATGCTACTCTCAGTAACATTTACAAGGAGTTAAAGTAATTCAGTGCCCTTATACTTTGTTACATAAGTTCTAGCTAATGTCCAATTAAATAATTATTTTGTAACTATGTTTAAATATTATTTCTCAAAATGAAAATCAACACTATTATTTCAGGTGTCAAATTATTCAAAACAGTTTACTAATACTTTTAATTCTGAAAGACCAAAAATACTCAAAATGTTTAACAAGTACTTTTAATTTATATGAATACTTTTAACATTATATGCCTTTATAGCACATTTTAACCTATGTGATATTAGCGAGGTAGTTTCTTTCAAAATAATCTGAATAACTAAACGAATGCATTTTAATTGAATTTGTTGACCATATCACTTAAACTTCTGTTCCCATAAGTATGGGGAAAATAATGGATAGTAAAAACATGTTATATGTGAAATTTAGAAAGTTAACTAATATAATTGACTTTCAAGTATTCATGGGAAAAATAAATATTTGTCTATTCACAGAAAAGAGTTTGACTGTTGGTTTGTTGTTATTTCAAATCTTCTGTTTAAGTTACGAGAAGAAAAGCTCTCTTGAAAACTAAATACCAGGTACTAAATTGTGGAACAGATAATGGGAACCAAAAGTATATCCAAAATAATTCATCATCATCACTACCAATATAATTTCTCAATGTTTATATGGTAATATTATGAGTTCAATCGTAGCCCTCCTAAACACTAGACTTACATATGACATCCTTACTAATGACTATGAGGTTGCAATGCATACCCATTCTGACTTCTTTCCTCAATAGGAAAGAAAGACGATGGTAGTGCTATTTGATATCCTAAAGGAGAAACTGTGCAATGTCTTTCTGAACTCCTCTTTTTTACTCTCCTTTTCCTGCTTAAACTCAGTTAATTCAACATAGAAATAGCTATTCCTCACATGTCCTATATACTATTTACCACTTTAATTATATTCTTCCTCCACTCTCTTTGTCAATACTTTTTGGTACTGGAGTTGAGTGGCAGCAAGAAAAAAAGAATCCACCCCAATTTAAGAGATGATTTAAGTGAATGTCTACTCAGAGAACCAATTTAAAAAAAAAAAAAAAGCCAGATCAACAAAAATAATGCTTGATGTTTCAGGGCGATGTTAACAGCATTATCTGTATCTAAGTAAAGAACGGCAGCCTCTGCCCTCATAACTGAGGATTGGTCAGGCCTGGGGAGCTCTCTCAGGTGGCAGCAGGAGAAGGAAGCATGAGGACACTGTACACACAGAGTTTGGAGCCTCTTCCACCAAAAGGATCTGGCTTTGCAGCATCAGAAAATGAAACTGAATTTGCTGAAGGTGAAAGTGAAGCCAAACAGGAAATTCTTAAAAACAAAGATTTGGCTGTTCAACATCCCCATTTCGACGGGCTTGGATGGACTAAATAAAGATACTATCGCCATTTGTAAAACTGGAGATGTTTTTAAGCCTAAAAACCTCATTGAGGTAATGTGGAACTCTCATGAAGCCCGTGAAAAATTTCTTCATCCAGGAATTTTTTAGACAAGTGGATTTTTTGAGTGATATATGTCAAGGTGACAATGCATTACCAAATGGGTTAGATGTTAGCTTTGAAGTAACTGAATTAAGGAGATTAATGGGCAGTTAAAACACTATGGTTGGAAACAATGAAGGGAGTATGGTACTTGGCCTCAAACTCCCTAATCTTCTAAGTTATGCAGAAAAGGTGACTTTCCATTTTTCCCATGGAACAAAAGAAACTTCCCATGGCCTTTCTTCAAACCATGGCCCAGAAACTTCAAAAGAAATTTATCTGTAAACTTACATAAAGTTACTGAACAGTTCCTTTGGCGCTCACTTTGGGAGATGAACAGATGATCAGCCAAGTAGTCTTCCCATATGAAAGACCAGCCACATATCAATTGAAAAAGCACGTGGTGAGACCTGGACTGCCACTTAAGAACAGCATCATTTGCTGTTTGAAAGTAAGGCAGACATTCACTTAAATCATCTCTTTCACATGCCATGGTCATCGATTTTCAGAATTCTTTCATCTTACCAAGAAAATGTGTTTTGCTGAAAGTTAACCAGGAACTGACAGGCTACACTGCAAGGGATGTAAGCTTCATCAAAGAAGATTTTGAACTTCAGTTGAATAAACCACTCATATTTGATTCAGTTTTTTCAGCATTTCTCTGAGGTGGGATGTTGGCAATCATGGTGATAAACTGTGAGTCCTGCTGCTAGTTTTACCTTGGTGAACCAAAAAGTGTCCAGGGATTCAGCATGCACAGCACCGGAGCAGAGTGCAGGCGACCACCTAGGTGAAGCAGCACGCTAGGCCAGCGGCCTGCATCTGTATACCCCAACACGTTTAAAGCCAAGCCAATGCAGTTTGGGAGAACTTTTCCAAACACTTTTTTTCTCAACACAGGAAACCTCTGCAACCTCAACTATGGGGAGGGCCCCAAAGTGTATTCGTGAGCTGGCTGAATGCATCTGCCAGTTTTATGGCACCAGGATTGTCTTTAGGCTTGGCAAGATGGCTCTGTTGGAACTTAATTACTAAATTCCTGTGGGAGTGCAGACAGGCAACAGGATATGTGATAGCATCTAGTTTTGAGCTGGTAAGGTTCCTGCAGCTGACACCCCAGCAGGAGAAGCTCTGGGACCCTGACGGCAGTGAGTCACCCACCTTGCAGTTTCTCTCAGAGTAAATGCAGATGAGAGATTCTTTGACTGCAGTCTATGTTAAATACCCCATTCACAAATTTTAAAGACATACGCACGAAAAAAGGCCATAACTTTTCAAGTACAGTTACAATGATTGAGTTATCAGAAACAGAGACTATCAAATATCTGCGGAAGTCTCATGAAGATTGCTCATTCATCTCTGATTAAACTTGGTTTTCCTAAAAATCAGATTTCAATACTTTGATTGTTTTCCTGTCCTCGTGGTATGCTATTACAATAGTATTACTTCTTATTTTATGGGTATTTTATTGCTCAAAAAGGCCTTTGTGGACTAGCCAGAGGAAATGAATATCCATGTATAGTATTAAATTGCTCATAATACTTAATTCCTACATAGGCTTCAAAAAGAGAAGCATCAATATTCCTTAGAATAATTTTTGACTTCTAAAAATTTATAATAGACCATGATATATTTCTGAAATTTATATTTTATAAGATAAAGAATTTCTCAGTAAGCCTCTGAAAAGCATGAATATAGACGTTATTTAAATTACATTTGAATCAGTTCTTAGGAAGACTACATTATCACATTAATCTAAATTAAATATTACTAACTTTGGGGGTTATAGAGTCAAAGGCTAAAGATCATCATTTGCAGCTCCAAATTCATATATTCAAGCTAGTGAAAGATATATGTTTCTTAAATATATCCTAAATATGAATAACATCTTAATACTTAAAAACTGAAATATTTTCATGATAGGGTCAATAGTTAACTGTATGTCTCTCATTGGTTGTACTGTATCTAAGCCTTGAAAATAAAGTACTTGGATGAAAGCCAGTCAAGGAATTTCAAAACCCTGCAACTCATTACAAATTTAACAGCAGCAGTACTAAGTATTCATATGATGTTGATCATTTATAAATATACCCTGCAAAAACTCTCAAGAGAAGTAATAATGTTTTTTTCTATTTCCTGTGTAAATTTCATAAGATTCAAGAGAGTGAAAAATGGACATTTTCAGAAAGGACTTTTAAAAATCTTTGGATTTGATGAAATAAAAAGTTACTGATACCATTTAAAATGGGATTTTAAGAACCAAGGACTAACATATGTAAAAATTACCAAAAAAAGTCTTTCATAGCATACAGTAGAAATTTCTTTTATATAGAAAAAAGACATTTGCAAAGCTTTGACCTATACTATATTATTTAAGGTATTTCTCACAGATTTCACTGAAAAGCTATTTTTTCCAACACACAAAATTCCACATAGGAACTTCTACTATCATCCTTCCCTTCATTTTCTATTCAGAATTGTTTTCTGTTGATCATATTCTTTCAAGTAAAAAGGCTTGACCTAACAAAGTAGGTCACTCAATAAATAAAGTCAAATAAATACCTGACTCTCAGGCAGTTATGCTACATCAAGGACAATGATTCATGTAGATCTTTAGTAGGAGGTTAAGTCTGGGTGTTCTTTCATTTTTACTAATCAACCCAGTTGATCTGCTTTTCTTCTAAATCAGTAGTTCTCAAATAGTACATACTATCCCGATGTGTATTTTGGAAATTTGTTGGGGCACTTTTGAGTGCCACAATGATTGGCAACTGAAGTGGGTGACAGCAAAGAATACCTAAGTACTGCAGTGTATAAATCAGTCCTGACCAATAGAAACTACTCTGTATCCTGCATGACTCTGAAATTCCGGTCAATTATTCATGTAGGTGAAAATTAACATATAATGAAATAAACCTAAATTCTAACTCAAAATGACATACAGACAAAGTATTTATATTCCTGTGGTTCTGCAAATTTAACTATCTTGTAAATTAGAGGAAGAGTAGAAGATGAGAATGAGTAGTTCTTTTCTTCTCTGAGGCAAAGCTATAAGAATGTAGGTTTACCACATGGCCAATACACACAGCCAAAGCTGCATGGAGAAAGCTGGTCTGGTCTGGAATGAAGAGATGTGAGATAGAAGCATTAAAAACATTAGGGGGTCTGTTTCCAATTTTCTGTACCTTTACCAAGTCTATAATCTACAGTTCATCCTTTGATTTTGTGTTTTTTTCTTACGTTAGTTTGAAATCTGTTTCCATCACTTGCTATCAAGATAGTCTTGTTAATACAGTCTTCTTAGTAAAGTCCAACAGTCTCTTCTCAGTTTTCTACTATCAGTTCCTCTATGGGATCTGACACTGTTGACCAAAGCTTCTCTTTTTCTTGTTAAAAAACTTTCTCTCCCTTGTTTCTTTATTAAAGTACTCAATTTTTCCTCCACGTTCTCTGTACAGTTCTTTTGGTTTTCCTTCTCTGACTCCTCTTTGCCCATATAGCAGTTAACTCCCCCGAACTTAAGATCTTGCTGCAAAGATTTGTTCCACCTCCAGCATTCTTTCTCTGACCAATGACATCACTAGATTTCCTTCTTCATTTTTAATGAAATATTTCAATATAAAGAAAAATACAATGAATGCCTTTGTATTAACCAGTCAACAAAGAATATATTACCAATACAGTTGAAGCTATGAACATCTCTCCTGACCCACCAGAAATAATCACCATCCTGAATAACTTTGTTGTTTATTTTTCCCTTACCTTTCTTTGTACTTTTAGAATATAGATACATATGGACTCCCCAAACATATAGCAATTTAAAAACACTATTTCACATTTTAACAATCTCTGAAATTGTAATACGACTTCCCTTCCTAGATACCTGCTATTATTTAAACACATTTTTCTGTTAAATTGCATATTCTGTTGATTGCTGGTGAATATGAGTCCTAATATCTCAGTATATTATTGATCCAGCAATCTTGCTGAAATCTCTTATTAATCATAGTAATTTGTCTTGAGATTCTGTGGAGACAAGCATAACATATGGGAACTAATGATGGTTTTGTTTCTTCATTTCTAATAGATTTAACTTTCACTGCTGTCACTTATATTAATGTGCTAGTTAGGTACTCAAGTACAACAGCAAAGACAAACAATGATAGCAGGCATAGAAGTATCCTTCCTGATTTCAAAAAGAATGCATCTAACTTCTATCATTAAGTATGATGGCTAGTTCAGATTTTTGGTACACACCTTTTAACAACTGTTTCAGGTTTCTGGTAAACATCTTTTAACAGAATAAAAAAGTTCCCTGCTAGTCCTAGTTTGCTAAGATAATTTTTATCATGAACAGATATTTAATTTTATCAAAAAATTTTTTTACCTTTTTTATTGTGGTATAAAACACATGAGATCTACTTTCTTAACCAATTTTCAAGTGTACAGTACATAAACTTCCCTCTTACAGCTGCTTATGCTTGCAGCCCATAAATTCAGGTATGTTTTCGTTTTCATTTGTCTCAAGGTATTTTTTAATTTTCTTTGTGACATCTTTAACCCATTGGTTGTTTAAGACTGTTTGGTTTAGCTGGGCGTGGTGGCTTATGCCTGTAATCCCAGCACTTTAAAAGGCCAAGACGAGTGAATCACTTGAGATCAAGAGTTTGAGACCAGCCTGGCCAACACAGCGAAACCTCGTCTCTACAAAAATACAAAAAATTAGCCAGGCATGGTGGCTCGTGCCTGTAATCCCAGCTACTCAGGAGGCTGAGGCAGGAGAATCACTTGAACCCGGGAGGTGGAGGTTGCAGTGAGCTGAGATCATGCCACTGCACTCCAGCCTGGGTGACAGAGCGAGACTCCGTCTAAAAAAAAAAAAAAAAAAGAATGTTTTGGTTAATTTCTACACATTTGTGGATTTTACAGTTGTCCTTCTGCTACTGATCTTTAGTTTTATACCATTATGATCAGAAAAGATACTTTGTATTATTTCAACCTTCTTAAACTTAAGGTATGTTTTGTAGTCTATCCTGGAACATGTAGTCTATCCTGGAACATGTAGTCTATCCTGGAACATGTAGTCTATCCTGGAAAATGTAGTCTATCCTGGAACATGTAGTCTATCCTGGAAAATGTTTCATGTGCACTTGTGAATAATACATATTCTGCTGTTGTTGGATAGAGTATTCTCTGCACATCCGTTAGGTTCAATTGGTCCACAGTTTTGTTCAAGTTCTCTGATGACCTATTAATCTTGTTCTATCAATTGTTGAAAGTGGAGTGCTTATGTCTCCTATTATTGTGTTGCTGCCTATTTCTCCCTTCAGCTCTGTCAAAATTTGCTTACGATACATACAGGAGTTCTGAGGTTTGGTGCATAAATATTTGTAACTGTTTTATCTTCTAGGTGAATAGGCTCTTCTTTCAGGTGAATGCCTATCTCTTCTAATAGTTTCTGATTTAATATCCGATATTGGTATAGTCACCCCTTCTCTCCTTTGCTTTCCCTTTGTATGGAATATAGTTTTCCATCCCTTCACTATAAGCCTGTGTCATTAAAACTAAAGTGAGTCTCATGGAGACAGGATATAGTTGGATTCTGTTTTTTTAATCCATTTGGCAACTCTCCATCTCTTGACTGGGGAATGTAATCCATTTATATTTAATTATGGATGGTGAAAAAATTTCCTATTGCCACTTTGCTGTTTTCTGTCTTATAGCTCTTTTGTCTCTCTTTTCCTCTGTTGCTATCTTCCATTGTATTTCATTGCTGTTTTTTGTTTTTTGTTTTTTTTTTTTGTAGTGACATGCTTTGACTCCTTACTCACTTTCTTTGTGTATCTTCTATAGGTATTTTCTTTGTGATCACCATGGAGCTTACATAACATATATTGTTTATAACAATCTTTTAAGCTGATAACAATGTAACTTCAATCATATACCAAATATTCATACTTTTACTTCTCCCTTCACATATAATTTGGTGAAACAAATTACATCTTTTAATATTATGTATTCATTATATTTTTAGTTATGTTTTTAATACCTTTTATTGTAATTTCTACGCCAGAATAAAAAGTGATTACACACCACTATTTACCCTTACCAGTGACCTTTATACTTTCACATGCTTTTAAGTATTGCTATTTAGCATCTTTTTGTTTCAACTTGAATAACTCATTTAGTATTTCTTCTAAGAAAGGTCTAGCGGTGATGAAGTGCCTCTACTTTTGTTTGTCTGGGAAAGTCTCTTTCACTTTCATTTTTGAAGACAGTTTTGCCAGACATAATATTCTTGGTTGGCATGTTTTATCTTTTTAAGGTGTACACTTCTTTATTTCTTAAGCACGTTTAAGTTGTGCAATTACCACAACAGACTAACTGTAGAGTACTTCTAAAGAAACTCATGCCTATTTACAGAAACTCCTTTCCCATCCCCGGCTCTAGTCAACCACTGAATCCACTTTCTGTCTATGGATTTTGCCTTTTCTGGACATATTACATAAATAGAATCATATAATATATGGTCTTTTATTATTAGCTTCTCCCACTTGGCAATATGCTTTCAAGGTTCATCCATACTGTAACATATGTTAGCATTTTATTCCCTTTTATTAATGAATGATAATCCACTGTATGGATACACCCCAGTTTTTTCTCCATTTATAAGCTGATGGACCCATAGGCTGTTTCCCCTTCTGGGCTACAATGAATAGTGCTTCTATAAATGAATGTACAAGGTTATTTGGTAACTCTATGTTTCACTTTGCAAGGATCTGTCAAACCATTTCCCAAAATGCCTGTGCCATTTTACATTCCCATAGCATTGTATGAAGGTTACAATTTCTCTATATCCTTATTAACACTTGTTAATGTTTGTCAACTTACTAGTCTCCGTGATCCAGCTTTTGGATTTGTTGATCATGTCCGCTGCATTTTTACTTTCTACAATATCAACTCTGCCCTTATTTTAATATTTCTTTCTATTTTCTTTGGGTGTCTTAGTTTGGGCTGCTATAATAAATTATCATAGACTGGGTGGCTTAAATAACAAACATTTATTTATCATGATCTGGATGCTGGGAAGTCCAAGATCAAGTTGTGGGTAGAGCTGGTGTCTGGTGAGGCCATTTTCTTCCAAGTTGGCAGATGGCCATGTTCTCATCTATCTGCACATGGCAGAGAGCAGAGAGATCTACTGTTTCTTCCTCTTTTTTTTTTTTTTTTGAGACGGAGTCTCGCTCT